>NC_056424.1:14380000-14495000 GCF_905147365.1 Aricia agestis
GCAGCGCGGACTCGACGGTGGCGTTAGTGTTCGGTCCCAAAATCGTTCCTCCATCTACAAGGAGGTCGACTCGGGGCCGCGGCTTCATCGTTGCGGATGTGGGGGCCCTCACTGTCGTGGGGGTCTACTTTTCACCGAATAGACCCATCGCCGAGTTCGAGGCGTTTCTTCTCCGGCTCACCACCTTCGTGAACGGAGCAGCTAATCCCGTGGTCGTCGCCGGAGACTTCAATGCGAAGTCCACGCGCTGGGGTTCCCCGGCGACGGACGTGAGAGGCAGAGCAGTAACGGACTGGCTGGCAATCACCGGCCTGGTCGTGGCCAACAGAGGTGCCGCTAGTACCTGCGTCCGGCGGCAAGGTGAATCCATTGTGGACCTGACCTTTGTCAGTCCAACAATCGCTCGCCGAACAAGCGGCTGGAGGGTCCTCGGAGAGGTCGAGACCCTCTCGGACCACCTATACATAGGTTTCGAAATAGTCTCCGTGTCGGAACCTGGCCGCCGATTTCCATCCGGTGGCGGCCCAAGGTGGTCCCTGAGAGGTCTGGATCGAGACCTTCTCGAGGAAGCGGCCATCGTCGCATCGTGGGCACCTCTGCCGTCGGACGACGTCGAGGAGTGCGCGGATTGGCTGAATGAGGCAGCTCGCAACATTTGCGAAGCCTCAATGCCACGCGCTGGACCCGTCATGCCTCGGCGCCAGACCTACTGGTGGCGCCCGGAGCTTAGGCAACTCCGTCAGGAGTGCGTGGCCGCGCGACGCCGCTACTTGCGGTACCGCCGTCGACGGACGAGACAGGAGGCGGAAGAAGAAGCCGTCTACAACGGCTACCGATTGGCACGCCAGGCACTACGAGAGGCCATAAAGGTGGCGAAAAAGGAGGCGTGGGAGGAGTTTCTGGGCACATTGGAGCAGGATCCGTGGGGCAAGCCTTACAAATGGGTGAGGCAGAAGCTTCGCCCCGCTGCCCCACCACTTACCCAGAATATGCAGCCCGATCTCCGTCGCTCGGTACTCTCGGCCCTATTTCCATCCAGGGCCGAGTGGTCTCCGCCAGTTATGAGACCATCGAGTATGGAGTCTGAGGATGAGGAAGACGTACCGCCAGTGTCGGCTGAAGAGCTGGCAGCGGCCGTACATAAAATGAGCCAGAGAAACAGGGCTCCTGGACTGGACGGGGTCCCCGGTCGCGTCTGGGTGCTAGCCATGAAGCACCTGGAGGCGCACGTGCTCGAACTCTTTACCAAATGTCTGGTGCAGGGCCGAGTGCCGCGCCGGTGGAAGACGGGCAAGCTAGTGCTGCTCCGTAAAGATGGACGACCGGAGGACCAGCCGTCGGCCTACCGCCCTATCGTTTTGATCGACGAGATATGCAAGACCCTGGAGAGGGTGATCGTGGCGCGCCTCACCCGCCACCTTGAGGGCGCCGGCCCGAACCTGAGTGATGCTCAGTTCGGGTTCAGGGCTTGTCGGTCAACGATAGATGCGGTGGCGCGTGTGCGGCAAATCTCAGAGGAGGAAATCTCTCGGGGCGGGGTGGTGTTGGTCGTCTCGTTGGACATTACCAACGCTTTCAACACCCTGCCCTGGGAGACAATAAAGGAGGGACTTAGGTACCACCGAGTGCCGAGATACTTGCGCCGAACTATCGGCAATTATCTCTCTGAGCGCTCGGTGCAATACCCAACCGAGGAGGACGACTGGGAGGAGTTGGAGGTGGACTGCGGCGTCCCACAGGGCTCGTCGCTCGGTCCGGGCCTATGGGACATAGGCTACGACCACGTGCTCCGCGGCGCCAATCTTCCGGGCGTGGAGCTCGTCGCGTACGCGGATGACACGGCAGTCGTCTGCCGCGCCAAGTCCCACCGAGAGGCAAAAATACTGGCAACGGCAGCAGTCGCACAAGTTGTGCGAAGAATCCAGGCGTTGGGTCTGACGGTGGCGCTGAACAAGTCGGAGGCCCTCTTGTTCCATGGGCCCAGGAACGCGCCTCCGCCGGGCCTGGAAGTAATAGTGAGCGGGACGAGGATCCAAGTTGCGTCCACAATGACCTATCTCGGTCTGGTCCTCGATAGTCGGTGGTCATTTAAGGAACACTTCCGCCGACTATCCGAGAAGGTGAAGAGGTCTGCGGGCGCCTTGGCCTCGCTGCTCCCAAATCTCGGGGGCCCGAGTTTGACCTGTCGGCGTCTCTACATGGGCGTCGTCCGTTCGATGGTCATGTATGGGGCGCCGATCTGGGTGGACAGTTTGTTGCCCGAGAACAGGCTGGCCCTGGGACGGCTACAGCGAGTGATGGCGACGCGTGCAGTCCGAGGATATCGCACTATCTCTCGCGACGCATCGTGCCTCCTTGCTGGAAGCGTTCCTTGGGACTTGGACGCTCAAACCCTCGCCGAAGTGTATTGGCTTGGCGCAGCGGTCCGCGCGAGGGGAAGCAACCCCTTACCGGAAGCCGTACGTCGGTGGAGGGACCGAGCTGAGGAAGCGGCCATCGAGCTTTGGGAGGAGCGACTCCTCGAGCCGCAAGTCAGTGTGGAACTGGTGCTGGCTATCAGGCCGGTACTCAAAGAGTGGTTGACCAGAAAGCACGGCGCGCTCTCCTTCCGACTCACGCAGGTGCTGACCGGGCACGGCTGCTTTGGTCGCTACCTGTGTGAGATCGCGAACAGAGAAGAGAGTACGCGCTGTCACCACTGCGATTGTGACAGGGACACGGCGGAGCACACAGTGTCTGCCTGTCCTTCTTGGACTCGACAACGGGCGGCCCTTACGGCCGCCATTGGATTTGACATTTCGCTGCCCGCGCTCGTTCGCGCCATGGTGGGCAGCGAACCCGGATGGACAGCGGTGCAGACCTTCTGTGAGGAGGTCATCGCCGCGAAGGAGGAGGCCGAGCGAGTGAGGGAGCTGGAAGCGCTCGACCCCCGCCGAAGGAGACGGCCGAGGCGACGACAGGTCATTAGTAGTAATGACCACTTGCCGCCTTAGCCGGGGGGCTCGGGGTGGCGGCATGGGGATGCCGTCGCCTGTCAAATCGAGTCCCCGAGTGGGTCGTGATGCGCTGCGTATTCTTCGCGCATCGCGACACCCCGGAGAGTCAGGCCTATGCAAGCCCCGGGAGGGCCTCTGTTCGGCCTTTAGGAGCCCTAGTGCTCCACAGAAGACGGGCCTGCCGTGACACGCAGGCAAAGACATGCAGGACCGCGGACGAAGGCTCACGCGTGCTCGCAACCCTGCATGGGACACAGAAGAATACCGTCGGGTTTTAGTGGGTAGGGCTGCGGTCAATTCACCATCTCCACGACCGCAGCGAGCCCCACATACTCGCTGGGGAGTCCCCGATCCCCGCGAGATGCGTCAAGGCATTTCCCGACGCAAAAAAAAAAAAAAAAAAAAAAAAAAAAAAAAAAAAAAAAAAAAAAAAAAAAAGGTTAGGTTAGGTTAGGTTAGGTTAGGTTGGGGGCGATACCGGTCCGTCCACGTTCGTGTCCCTGGGCGCCTGGGTGCGCCGCCCCGCCCTTTACACGGGACGAGGCACTCAGGATGGCTGAACGCCGGTCTTTCTTCTATCTTTCTTTCTTTATATTAACTTTCTTGTTTTGTTCATCATCTAATATTTATTAACCCTATCTTTCACCATCTTTTCTTCCCTATCTTTCCTTGTATTTATACCTTTTTTACACTATTGTCTGTTTGTGTGTGAAAATCTGTGTGTGTTTCTGTGATGGATGGGCCCGTGGGCCCCGAACCCTAAACTGGTAACGTCCGGTGACGGGGTGCATGGCGAGTCGGTGACTACGCATCGAGGACGTGGGGCAGACTCACCCCTCAATGATCAAAATATGGAAGGTTGCATCGACAAAAATATTCCCCGGGCGGGTACCAACAATGTTGGAGAATCCCGCACCCCCTCAGAGGAGGGGGTCTGGCCCATGTATACGGGGGGCGCCACCGCTGCAATGGAGAGAGAAAAGGAGGTCGCGAAGGCGACGCAGGCAGGAAAGAAGCAGGCAAACGACGACCCCAGGCTTGACCTGAAGGTTCCGATCGTACACCTGGAACGATTCGAGGACGCGGAAGGAGGCTCACGGGCGGCGACGCCCGGGTCTACTAGGAGCAGTAAGTTCTTTGGCTCCGAAGGAACTTCCGACGATGGCGAGAGCGGTCACGAGACAACCGCCTCTCAAGTACTGGATAATGAGAGAGAAAAGACGAGACGTCACTTCCGCAAAAGGCGCGGAAGCGAAGTGGACAATGACTCGGATAAAGGCAAAGGCACAACTGCCTCGCGGAGCACCAAGCGGGGCAGGGGTAGGCCGCCTACCACCGGCCAATACGTTGGTTTGCACCAAACCAAAATGGAGAAGGCTGCTGCTGAGCGACTGGAAGAGCGCAGGGCTCAGCAGGCTGAGGCGGAACGCCAGATCTCGGATGTGGCAAAGGAGCTTCCACAGCAACGGTCCCACCGGCTGTCGGAAGCTTCCAGATACTCGGACGTTACAATGTCGGACGCAGAAGAGGAGGAGGTGACTTCGGCCAAATTAGGCTCGACCATTACCAAGAGCCTAGAGGTCATCAGCATGGTGGCCTCGAAGTCCAAAAACCTAAGTGGCCCCTTTGTCAAGCACCTGAAAGATGCGACGAAGGCGATACAAGAGGCGACTGCGGCATTGCTGCGGCACTCTAAAACAGAGGAGACGCAGGCCCTGGAAGCGGCAAACAAACGCCTCTCCAGAGACCTTGCGGAACTGAGGTCGGAGCTCGCGACACTCAAACGCGAGCTAACGAATGTGCGGCCTCAGTCTGCCCCCGCAACACCGGCACTGGAAGAGATGCTGGCAAAGGCAGTGCGAGAAGCGATCGCCGTATCGAGCGCTCGCATGGATGCGCGGCTCGAGGGCTTAGAGGCGCGACTGTTACCGCAGCCGCGAATCCGGCCGCCCCTTGCCTCGGACAAGAGACAGGAACAGGTCCAAGACGCACCACCAACTTATGCGTCAAAAACCCAGAAGAAGGCAGCGGTGTCGGAGCCCGCGGTGTCGACTCTGTCGCCTCCGCTCAACCCGGGTCCGGCCCTGAAAAAGAAGAAGGGAAAAAAGAAGTCTGCTGCCGCGGAAGAAGCGGCTGCCGCTAGACGCGATGCCGCCTCAACATCGGCAGCATCGAGACCATCAGAACAGGAGTGGACAGAGGTTGTCAGAAAGAAGGGAAGGGCACTAAAAGAAGGAGGAGATAGGAAGAAAGTGTCCAGAAAAAAGAAGAAAAAGATAGAGGACAAACTGCGCGTCCCCAAATCGGCAGCAGTGGTCCTGACGTTGCAACCCGAAGCTGAAAAACGAGGCGTCTCGTATAAAGACGTCCTCGAAAAGGTTAAGCAACGGCTGGATCTTAGGGTGCTGGATGTTCCTCTAATGAGGTTTAAGCAGGCCGTGACCGGGGCCCGTTTATACGAGATCTCGGGAGCGGACTGCAAAGAGAGGGCGGACAGGTTAGCGGAAAAGTTGAGAGAGGTCATAGAGAGTGATGAGGTCCGCATTTCACGACCTCAAAAATGCGCAGAGTTGCGCATACATGGGCTCGACGACTCCGCCAACGCAACGGAAATAGCGCAAGCCATAGCTCTGGCGGGTTGCTGTACTGCTGCCGATGTAAAGGTAGGAGAAATAAGGCGGGATCGAAGAGGGCGCGGAATGGCATGGGTGAAATGCCCGGTCGAAGCGGCCAAAAAGGTGACAGCACCCAATACAAGGGTGTACGTGGGGTGGACCGTAGTACGCGTAGTGCTTCTAACATCGCGGCCTATGCGCTGCTACAAATGCCACGCGACCGGGCACACACGAGCGACATGCCCAAATGAGGCTGACCGAAGCGGGCTCTGCTTCCGCTGCGGCCGGCCGGATCACGTAGCTGCACAGTGCGAAAACGCACAACATTGTGCACTATGCGCAGCAAGTGGAAAACCGGCGGACCACAGTGTCGGCAGCCGAGCCTGCGGCAAGGAGGCCCCAAAGAAGAAACGCTCCAAAAAGAGCAAGGCAACCCAGAAGCTCACCACAACACCTACGGTGGCTTCTGAACCTGGTGTGGCTCAAATGGAGGAGCAATAACGGCTACCCATCGCTTCCTGCAAGGCAATCTGAATCACTGCGCCCAGGCGCAAGATCTGATGATTCAGAATATGGCGCAGTGGTCGATTGACCTTGCGTTCGTGTCGGAGCCGTATCGCATACTCCCCAGAAATGACTGGGTGGGAAGCGCGGACTCTTCAGTCGCATTAGTGTTTGGCCCCGGAATTATGCCTCCAACATCGAGGAGGACGACCAGAGGCCTAGGATTTGTCGTCGCCAGCATGGGGGCTCTCACTGCGGTGGGGGTTTACTTCTCCCCCAACAGGCCTCTTGCCGAATTTGAGGCATTTCTGGGACGACTAACTCCCATCGTAGGCGGAGCTTCTGGACCTGTAGTCGTCGCCGGAGACTTCAACGCGAAGTCTTCGCTCTGGGGATCCCCGGCGACGAATGCAAGAGGCAGAGTGATGGCCAATTGGCTGGTGTCCACAGGATTGGTGGTGGCCAATAGAGGGGCCGTGAGCACCTGTGTCAGACAGCAGGGCGAATCAATCGTGGACCTAACGTTGGCGAGTCCGGGATTCACGGGTCGAATCGCCAACTGGAGAGTTGATGCCGAAGAAGAGACCATCTCGGACCATCGGTACATCCGTTTTGATGTATCCGCACACATTTCGGAACTGGGCCGCGCAATGTCACCGGGCGGCGGCCCGAGATGGTGTCTGAGTAAGCTCAACAGAGAGTTACTAGAGGAGGCCGCAATCGTTTCGTCGTGGGCTCAACTTCCCTCCAACGATGTAGAGGAGTGTGCGGAGTGGCTGAACGAGGCGTTGCGCAACATCTGCGACGCCTCTATGCCACGCGTCGGGAAACGCAAGCCCCGACGCCAGACTTATTGGTGGTGCCCCGAGATCGACCAACTGAGACGGGAAAGCATTGCGGCTCGCCGCCGCTACACACACTACCGAAGGAGGCGAAATAGGGCTCCGGAAGAGGAGGAGGCTCTTTACAATGCCTACCGCGCAGCGCGCCAAGCCCTCCGCAAGGGCATCACAGAGGCGAAGGCCGCATCATGGCAGGAATGGTTGCGGGCTCTTGACGAGGATCCCTGGGGTAAGCCCTACAAATGGGTACGGCAGAAACTCCGTCCGGCTGCCCCGCCAGTCACCCAGTGTCTCGAACCGGAACTGCTCAACAGAGTGGTCTCGACCCTATTCCCATCCGGGGTCGAATGGAGCCCACCGATGGCGGCTCAATCGGAAGAGATACTGGAGGTTGAAGAGGAAATACCGCCAGTAACATCTGCGGAATTGGCGGCGGCAGTCCATAAGATGGGGTTAAAGAATACGGCGCCTGGACTAGACGGAGTCCCCGGGCGTGTCCTGCTCTTGTCGATGAAAGCGATGGAGTCGCGGATACTCACCATATTGACTAACTGTTTAGTCCAGGGTAGAGTTCCGCGACGATGGAAGACTGGCAAGCTGGTACTTCTCAGAAAGGCCGGACGCCCGGAGGACAGCCCATCCGCATACCGTCCGATCGTGCTGCTAGACGAGATCACGAAGATTCTCGAGCGGGTGATTGTGGCGCGACTCGTCAAACACCTTGAGAGCGTCGGCCCGGACCTGAGCCCGAACCAATTCGGATTTCGCTCAGGCCGCTCAACGATCGGGGCGGTAGCGCGACTTAGGGATATTGTAGAGGAAGAGGTCTCCCGGGGTGGGGTAGTGTTGGCAGTGTCGCTGGACATATCAAACGCCTTCAACTCCCTGCCCTGGGAAGTCATAAAGGACGGACTCAGACACCACGGCGTTCCGAGATACATGCGATGCACCCTCGGTAGCTATCTCTCGGAACGCTCCGTGCAGTTCCCTACACAGAACGGATGGGACATAGAAGAAGTTGACTGTGGCGTTCCACAGGGATCGGCGGCAGGGCCGTCACTGTGGAACATCGGGTTTGACCCAGTACTCCGCGGCGTAATGCTTCGCGGTGCAGAGGTCATCTGCTACGCGGACGACACAGAAGTCGTCTGTCGTGCCAGGACCTACCGCGAAGCAGTTATCCTGGCGACTGCTTCCGTCGCTCAAGTGGTTCGCCGGATACGCGCGCTGGGCCTAAATGTCGCGTTGGAGAAATCCGAGGCCCTATTCTTCCACGGGCCGAGGAACCCACCGCCGCCGGACATGGCCGTGGTAGTAAGTGGAACCAGGATAAATGTCGGTCCGACCATGACATACCTGGGCATCGTTCTGGATGAAAGGTGGTCCTTCGTTGAACACTTCCGCCGGCTGTCCGAAAAGGTCTCCAGGGCAGCTGGAGCCCTCGCGTCGCTCCTCCCGAATCTCGGGGGGCCGAGCATCGGCTGCCGGCGGCTGTACATGGGTATCATCCGATCGATGGTCATGTACGGCTCGCCGATCTGGGCTTACCATCTCTCGCCCCAGAATCGGCTCGTACTCGGACGGATACAAAGGGTGATGGCGACCCGGGCAGTGCGTGGCTACCGCACCATATCCAAGGATGCGGCATGCCTGCTCGCGGGTAGCACACCCTGGGACCTCGATGCTCAAGCACTTGCCGACGTATTTTGGCGTTGCGCAGCGGTCCGCGCGGAGGGAAGCAACCCTTTACCGGACGCCGTACGTCGGTGGAGGAGCTCAGCAGAGGAGACGGCACTGGAGACGTGGGCGCAGCGGCTAGAGGAGCCTACTGTGAGCATTAACCTTATAGAGGCGATACGCCCCTTATTCAGGGAGTGGATAAAGCGCAGGCATGGAGCGCTGACCTTCCGACTCACACAGATGCTGACCGGGCATGGCTGCTTCGGTCGGTATCTGTGCGAGATTACTGGAAGCGAACCGACCGCAGAATGTCATCACTGCGGTGCGGACCGGGACACGGCCGATCACACACTCACGGCGTGTCCCGCTTGGTCGGAACAACGAGCGGAACTCTCATCCAACATCGGCGAGGACATAACGCTCCCAGCGCTCATCAGGGCCATGGTGAGGAGCGAAGAAGAGTGGAAAGCCGTCGAGACATACGCGCACAACGTCATCTCGACGAAGGAGGAGGCCGAGCGCGTGAGAGAGCAGGCGGCGCTCGAACTCCCAGGAAGAAGGCCGAGGCGGAGACGTGTCGCTCGTAATGGCCACGACATCCCGCCTTAGTCTGGGGACTCGGGCGGTGGTATGGGGATACCGCCGCCCGTTACATGGAGTCCCCGAGTGGGTCGCGATGCGCAACATGTTCCCGCGCATCGCGACAAAAGCAGAGGAACGGCCCATGCAAGCCCCCCATGTGGGGCCTCTGTTCGGCCTGAGGGGTCTCAAAGCCCCCCCAATGTAAGGGCCTGCGCCGTACAGCAGGTGTCGCCGACTGAGTCCCGGAAGCCATGTTGCAGTTACCGGTCGCACTCGGTTTAGCGTGTCGAGGGAACATCGCAGTGTTTTAGTGGGTAGGGCCGCGGCACCACCATCTTCGCCGCGGCGAGCCCCACATATCCGCAGGGGAGCCCCCATCCCCTGCGTCGAATGCGTCACTGCATTTCACTGCGTCAAAAAAAAAAAAAAAAAAAAAAAAAAGGTTAGGTTAGGTTGGGGGCGATACCGGTTCCTCCTCGTTGGTGTCCCTGGGCGCCTGGGTGCGCCGCCCCGCCCTTTACACGGGGCGAGGCACTCAGGATGGCTGAACGCCGGTCTATCTTCTATCTTTCTTCTCTTTTTATAGTATACTCTTCTCTTTTTTCTGTTTTGTTTTATTTTTGTCTATCTCTTCACCATCTTTCTACACTGTCTTTCATTTTTTGTTTAACCTCTTCTATACATCAGCGTATGATACTGTGTGTATATGTGTGTGTGATTGAGTGACGGATGGGCCTGTGGGCCCCGAAGCCTAAGTTTTTGTGCCCGGCGATGGGCTGCGTGGCCACTCGGAGAGGTTCGGTCATGAGGGCACAAGGTCGACCCAGCCTTAAATGGGGAAACAACAATGGAAAGTCAGCATGCAAAAAATACTCCCAGGGTGGGTACCGGCAACGGAGAATCCCACACTCCCGCTTCGGCGGGGGATCGGGCCAGGTATACTGGGGGCCCTAAACATGCTATGGAGAAGGTGAGGAGCGGATCAAACGACGACTTAAGCAAGAAAACGGCATCAGATAGGCACGACGTGATGGTTATGTTGACGGCAAGTGAAGGAGAAGGCTCGCGGGCGACTACGCCCGTTTCTACTGGCTCTGCAACTGGGTTCTTCCGGAGGCATCCAGGTCCAGGCAGTGGGACCGATGACATGAGTGGCGATGAGACCGCCGCTTCATTGGACAAGGACAGTGACGACTCGAAAAGGGCTCGTTTCCTGCGCAAGAGGCGTGGTGGCGAGGACAGCCCTGAGAAGGACAAGGGAGCGGCGAAAAACCGATCTTCTTCTAAACGTGGGAGGGGCAGGCCCCCCACGACTGGTGAATACGCTGGCCTGGCCAAGGCCAAACAGGATTTTCTGGACGTAGAACAGCGGGCCCTGGAGGTCGAGGCCGAGCGCCAAATCTTGGAATCGGCTAAGAGGATTCCACTGGTTCCACGGGTTCTGGTGGACCGGATGTCAGAATCCTCTTTCAACTTGGACGTCACCATGGCAGAGAAGGAGGAGGTCACGACGGCGAGACTTGGGTCGGTGATTACCACCAGCCTAGAGGTCATCAGCGACGTGGCCAAAAAATCTAAGAATTTGAAGGGGACATCAGTGGCGGCCCTTAAGCAGGCAACAAGTGCCATACAGGAGGCGTGTGTGGCCCTCCTTAATCACTCGGCGTCCACCGAAACAAGAGCTCTGGAGATGGCTAATGCGCGCCTCTCCAGAGAGCTAGAGGAAGTGAAAAAGGAACTGGAGACTGTCAAGCGCAGACTGGCTGACGCCCCTCCACAACCTGCTCCCATCAATCAGGAGCTTAATATAGAGGAGTTGCTGCAGCGGGCCGTGCGCGAGGCGGTCTCTGTAACCAGCGCCCGAATGGATGCGCGACTGGAGGGCTTAGAGGCCCGACTCTTACCGGAGCCGCGCCTGCGTCCGCCTTTGGCCGCGGACAACAAGAGGAAGGACAAGGCAGGCCCTGCCATCACACTTGAGGGACCGCCTCCAATTGAGAAGAGGACGCCTTCGCCGGAGCCAACAGTTTCCACCTTAATGCCTCCGACGAATCCCGGTCCAGCGCCGAAAAAGGCAAAGAAAAAGAAAAAGACGACTGCCGCCGCTGTTGAAGCGGCAGCCGCGAGACGCGATGCGGCTGCAACAACGGCGGCACCACAACCCGCCTCCACTTCTGAGTGGACACGGGTCGTCAAGACAGGGAAGGTAACGAATAAGAAAGAAGAGGAGAAGTCGCAGAAGAAAGGAAAGAGGAAAAGGCATAGAAGGAAGCAGAAGTTGCGCGCGCCGAAGTCTGCGGCTGTCGTTATAACTTTGATGCCGGACGCGGAGAAGAGAGGCGTCTCTTATAAAGACGTCCTCGAGAGGGCAAAACAGCGTCTAGACCTCCCGGCACTTGAAATTCCGGCGGTTAAATTCAAGCAGGCCGTGACCGGGGCTCGTTTATACGAAGTTTCGGGTACGGCTTGCCAGGAAAAGGCCGACGCCCTCGCGGGGAAGTTAAGAGAGATTCTCGGGGAGGACGATGTCCGTATCTCCCGACCGCAGAAGTGCGCCGAGTTGAGAGTCTCGGGGATGGATGACACGGCCACCCCGACAGAGATCGCGGCAGCCATTGCTCGTCCAGGCAACTGCCGCGTCGAGGACGTCAAGGTCGGCGAGATCCGCCTGGACCGGAGTGGCCGCGGAACGGCGTGGGTGAAGTGCCCCGTCGAAGCCGCAAAACTGGTGACGGCTCCCGGCACCAAAGTTTACGTCGGGTGGTTAGTGGTGCGCGTAACTCTCCTGGCTGCGCGCACCATGAGGTGTTACCGCTGCCTCGAAACGGGGCACACAAGAGCGACATGCCCCTCGGAAACTGATCTCAGCAAGCTCTGTTTCCGCTGCGGACAGTCCGGACACCAGACTGGAACGTGTGGAAATCCGCCTCACTGCGCTCTGTGTGCATCGAAGGGGAAGCCGGCGGACCACATTGTGGGGAGCAAACCGTGCTCAAAGTCTGCCCCCACTAAAAAGAGAAGCGGCTCTAAAAAGAGCCAAGAGACTAAGGAGCTCGCCACAACAGCTACGGCGGCTTCTGGTGCTAGAGAGGTTCCGATGGAGGCCCAATAACGGCTACTCTACGCTTCCTTCAGAGTAACCTGAATCACTGCGCTCAGGCGCAGGACTTGTGGGTTCAGGCGATACTGGAGCGGAGGGTGGATGTCGCCGTTGTTGCTGAGCCATATCGGGTCTTGGCTAGGGACGACTGGATTGGGGACGTCGACTCGTCTGTCGCCGTGGTGCTCGGCTCCAATATCGTGCCTCCTTCTTCGGGGAACACGACTCGGGGCCAAGGATTTGTCGTGGTCGGTCTGAGGGCGCTTACCGTTGTGGGGGTATATTTCTCCCCCAACAGACCGTTGGCGGAATTCGAAGCTTTGCTTCTTCGACTCACCGCATACATCGAGGGGTCATCGCCTCCTGTAGTCGTCGCCGGGGACTTCAATGCGAAGTCCACGCTATGGGGTTCTCCGGCGACGAATGCAAGAGGCCGCGTGGTAGAAGACTGGCTGATCACAACCGGTCTAGTGGTGGCGAATCGCGGCGCGGTCAGTACGTGTGTCCGCCGCCAAGGCGAGTCGATCGTCGACCTGACCCTGGTCAGTTCATCGATAGCCCGACGAGTCAGTGACTGGCAGGTCTTAGGTAATACCGAGACGCTCTCGGACCACCTGTATATCAGCTTCGCCGTCTGTACTCACTCAGTGGAGCAAGGCCGCCCAACTCCATCTGGCGGCGGCCCGAGGTGGTCCCTGAAAGGATTGGACCGAGACCTGCTCGAGGAAGCGGCGATAGTGGCGTCATGGGCCCCTCTGCCTTCGGAGGATGTGGAAGAGTGTGCTGAATGGCTCAATGAGGCGGCGCACAACATCTGCGACGCCTCGATGCCCCGCGTAGGACCAGCTAAGCCTCGGTGCCAGAGCTATTGGTGGTGCCCTGAGCTTACCAGACTTCGACAGGAGTGTGTTGCGGCCCGACGCTGCTACCAGAGGTATCGCCGACGACGGACTCGAGAGGAACAGATAGAAGAGTCCGTCTATGACCAGTACCGTACAGCACGTCGCGAACTGAGGGACGCCATCAAGGAAGCGAAGAAACGTGCCTGGGAAGAGTTCCTGGATACGTTGGACCAGGACCCGTGGGGCAAGCCATATAAATGGGTGAGGCAGAAGCTTCGCCCGGCGGCCCCACCACTCACCCAGACTCTGCAACCGGAGCTCCGCAGAACCATCATTTCGGCCCTGTTTCCATCTAGGGCCGAGTGGTCGCCACCTCCCATGGCACCACCCACTGCGGAGTCCGATGACGATGAAGAAGTGCCGCCCGTATCGGCGGGAGAGCTGGCAGCAGCCGTTCAGAAGATGGGCCAGAAGAACAGGGCCCCCGGTCTTGACGGCGTTCCGGGACGAGTGTGGGTGCTCTCGGTGAAGCACATGGAGGAGCGGGTACTCACCGTTTTGACCAGATGTCTGGTCCAGGGTCGAGTACCCCGCCGTTGGAAGACCGGCAAACTCGTCCTGCTGAGAAAACACGGGCGGCCTGAGGACCAACCATCGGCCTACCGTCCAATAGTGTTGATCGACGAGATCTGCAAGACGTTCGAGAGGGTGATCGTGGCGCGTCTCAATCGCCACCTTGAGAACGTCGGCCCGAACCTCAGCAGCGCCCAGTTCGGATTCAGACCTCGTCGATCGACTATAGATGCGGTAGCCCGAATCCGGGCGATCACAGAGGAGGTAGTTTCCCGGGGTGGGGTGGTGGTGGTTGTGTCACTAGACATCAGCAACGCTTTTAACACCCTGCCCTGGGCTACAATCAAC
Organism: Aricia agestis; assembly: GCF_905147365.1. Classification (NCBI taxonomy): domain Eukaryota; kingdom Metazoa; phylum Arthropoda; class Insecta; order Lepidoptera; family Lycaenidae; genus Aricia; species Aricia agestis. The sequence continues at coordinate 14,394,083 of NC_056424.1, forward strand.
GAGGCGCTCAGGTACCACGGCGTGCCAAGGTACATGCGCAGGGTGATCCGGAATTACCTATCAGAGCGGTCGGTACAATACCCGACGGAAGACGGCAACTGGGAAGAACATGAGGTCGACTGCGGTGTCCCACAGGGCTCTTCTCTTGGGCCGACCCTGTGGGACATCGGCTTCGACTATGTCCTCCGTGGCGCCGATCTCCCCGGCGCAGAGAAGGTCGCCTATGCGGACGATACAGCTGTCGTCTGCCGTGGCAAGACAGTGCGCGAAGCGGTCATACTCGCGACGGCGGCGGTGGCGCAAACAGTCCGGCGTATTGAGTCGCTGGGTCTGAAGGTGGCGCTTCACAAATCCGAGGCCCTGATCTTCCATGGGCCGAGGAACGCCCCTCCGCCCGGTCTGGCTATCGTGGTTGGCGGAACCAGGATCGAAGTGGCGTCTTCCATGACCTACCTCGGTCTGGTACTTGACAGCCGGTGGTCCTTTAAGGAGCATTTCCGCCGGCTGTCCGAGAAGGTCACCAAGTCTGCTGGGGCTTTAGCCACTCTGCTCCCGAATCTCGGGGGCCCCAGCTTGGAGTGTCGGCGCCTCTACATGGGGGTGATACGCTCCATGTGTATGTATGGGGCGCCGATCTGGGCCGAAGATCTGTTGCCCGCAAACGGACTCGTCCTGGGGCGACTGCAGAGGGTAATGGCGACGCGGGCGGTGCGCGGATACCGCACCATATCGAAGGATGCGGCCTGCCTGCTCGCCGGCAGCGTCCCGTGGGACATAGACGCAAGAGCTCTCGCCGACATCTACTGGCGTTGCGCAGAGGTCCGCGCGGGGGGCAGCAACCCCCTTCCGGACGCCGTACGTCGGTGGAGGGCTCAAGCCAAGGACAGGACACTGGAGTTATGGGAGGAGCGCCTGCTGGAGCCACGGGTCAGCGTAGACCTAGTGGAGGCCATTCGCCCGGTTCTGAAGGACTGGGTGAAACGCAAGCACGGTGCTCTCTCGTTCCACCTTACACAGGTGCTGACCGGGCATGGCTGCTTCGGTCGGTACCTGTGTGAGATAGCCCGGAGAGAGGAGTCAGCGCGGTGCCACCACTGCACCGCGGACAGGGACACGGCCGATCACACCATCTTGGCCTGTCCCTCATGGACCAGACAAAGAGCGGCCTTAACGGCCGCCATCGGACCCGACCTCTCGCTGCCGGCACTGGTGCAAGCCATGCTGAGCAGCGAGCACCACTGGAGAGACGTAGAGAGATTTGCCGAGGAGGTGATCTCCATTAAAGAGGAAGCCGAGCGAGTCAGAGAGAGGGAGGCGCTCGACCCTCATAGGAGACGACGGCCGAGGCGTAGACGGATCGTCCAAAATGGCCGAAACGTCCCGCCTTAGCAGGGGTACTCGGGGTGGCAGTGTGGGGACGCCGCCGCCCATTGCACCGAGTCCCGAGACGGTCGTGATGCGCCTCATGTTCCTGCGCATCGCGACACCGCCGGTGAAGGATGGCCTGAACAAGCCCCCCGTTTGGGGCCTCTGTTCGGCTTAGGGGGCCATTACCCCCACCAAGAAGAGGGGCCTGCGCAAGACAGGCGCTGCGCTGACGGACCTACGGAGTAATGCTCGTCGGGTCCCGTGCATCCGTCAGCTGCAGGAGACAGGAACATCGCAGTGTTTTAGTGGGTAGGGCCGCGGCACTCACCATCTTCGCCGCGGCGAGCCCCACATATCCGCAGGGGAGTCCCCATTCCCTGCGTCGAATGCGTTACTGCATTTCACTGCGTTAAAAAAAAAAAAAGGTTAGGTTAGGTTGGGGGCGATACCGGTCTGTCCACGTCGTGTCCCTGGGCACCTCCCCCGTGCCATCGTGAGCGTTTTCACGGTGACACGGGAGGGGTGGCTGAACGCCGGTATGGCGTGTGTTTGTGTGCGTGTTTGTTTTGTATGTCTGGCAGAGCTCGCTGTGTGACGAACGAGCCCGCGACCCGGGGTGTCGGAGTGAGTTAAGATGAGCAGTCGTGATAAGCCAAGTATTCTCCGGGTGGGTCCCGGCTCCTCAGGAGCCGGAGAATCCCATGCGCCGTCTTCGGACGGTGGCCGGCCCTCGTATACGGAGGGGCCACTTATTACGAGGAAGGACGAGGGGGCCGCTAAGGCGGTGAAGAAGGAAGAGGAGGCCGCTAAAGCGGCGAGACAGAGGGCCATTCTGGCGGCGTTAGGAGGAGGAGGAAGTGACAGCGCGAAGAAGCGCGACAGCCCGAAGCCGGCGCCCATTACCGCGCCGGCGGCGGAGCTTCTAACGGACGAGGACATCGACTTCAGTCAGCCGCAGCCCAACGGCGTTGAGCGGATGCTGAAGTTGATGCAGAAGAAGAAGCTGAGAGGCGACAAGGATCTGCCGCGTGTCCTCTTGACACGCGACGTGAAAATGCCGCCTCCAAGCACCGGAAAAGACGACATTGGTAGAGACTCCCCTCGTGGTCGAGTCTCCCAACATGGACGAGACTATCCCGGATGTGACAGCGAGGACTGGCTCTCGGACTCCAGTGAGATGTCTGGCATATCGCTGGACTCCGAGGGCTTGCCCGCACTCTCGGAGAAGACGCGCCGTAAGAGGCGCTCTGACGACGACGTGACACCGCCCCTCAGCAAAGGGGCCGTGCCAAAAGCCAAGAGAGGACGCGGCCGCCCGCCAACGACTGGACAATATGTCGGTCTGGCGAAGGCGCAGGCCGACCTGAATAGAGAGAAGGAGGAGGCCCTTCGACTCCAGGCGGAGGAAGAGGTTGCCGAGGCGGCCAGGGCGGCGCGAGAGACGCGCTCTTCGCTCCTCGCGAGCCCCGCCCCCATGGAAGAAGACAGGCCAGAGCAGACCATCCACGCTCTGGCCCAATGTGTTGAGACTTCGCTGGGAACGATCTCCATGGTCGCAGCGAAGTCGAACAACCTGAAGGGGACATTCCAACGTCTTCTGAAGGAGGCGGTCAGTGACATACGCACTACCGTCGCCGCTATGAAGAACCGCGGAGCGACGGAAGAGATACGAGCCCTTGAAGCTCAGAATGCGCGGCTCCAACAAGAAGTGGAGTCTATGCGCAAGGAGTTAGAGGCGCTGCGTCAAAAAGTGTCGAAGCCGGCCGAGCAGGACATGCGCCAGCTGTTGTCTGAGGTCTCTCGTTCTAACGTAGAGACCTTCAGCAATATGCTGAACGCTCGGCTGGCCGGACTGGAGAGTCGGCTCCTCCCAGAGCCTCGACTGCGACCTCCGCTTGCGGCGGACAGAGCCCGGAGTGTTACCCCGGCCACCGTCGAAAGTGTAGAGGCAATACCGGAGCAGACGCCGGGGACCCCGAAGCCAAAAGCCAAGGGGAAACCGGCCCAAAAGAAGACGCGGCAGCCCGTCGCCACAGAGGCCCCACAAGAGGCCCCTGCCGCGCCCGAGGCGCCCAAGGCCAAAAAGGGCCGAAAGAAGAAGAAGCGGCCGTCAATGGCTGCTCAGGAGGCGGCACAAGGGGGAGCGACCATCAGCTCCCCTGGTACAGAGACCCCTTGGACCACGGTGGGTCCGAAGGGTGGGAAGAAGAAGGGGGCGGCTACACCATCTACAGCCCCCCCGAAGAAGAAGAAGAAGCCGAGGCTCCGCGTCCCCGCCACTGCGGCCGTCGCTCTCACTATTGAAGAGTCGGCCGTGAAGGCGGGTATGACGTACGCCAAGGCGCTTGAGACGGCCCGGCGGGCGGTGAACATCGCGGAGTTCGATATTCCGCAAGTCCGCTTCCGCCGGGCCCGAACTGGAGGGCGCCTCCTCACTATCGCCGGCGAGGGTGCAGAGAAGAAGGCGGACGCCTTTGCCGCGAGGCTGAGGACCGTCCTGCCTCAGGAAGTGAAAGTCGGGCGGCCAGCTGCTTGCGCGGAGATGCGCATCGCCGGCCTTGACGACTCTGTGACGGCCGCCGAAATCATGGAAGCGGTCGCACTTGAAGGGGAGTGCCTGGCCGGCGATGTCCGGGTGGGGCCGATTAGAGAGGGGCCGCGGGGGGACGGATCGTGTTGGGTCCGCCTTCCAGTCGCGGCCGCTAAGAAGCTCTCGAGCTCTGGGCGGTTGCGTATTGGTTGGGTGTCGGCGAGGGTGGCGTTGCTGGCCGCGAGGCCAACGCGCTGCTTCCGCTGCCAGGACACCGGCCACGTGGCTGCCAAGTGCCAGTGCCCGGTGGACCGTAGTGGGACATGTTTCCGGTGCGGGAAGCCGGGGCACAAGGCGGCGGAGTGCGGGGCAGCGGAGCCGAACTGCTCCCTGTGCGAGGCCGCTGGCAGAGTTGAAAGGGGGCACGAGCTGGGCAGATGTCCATCTGCCAAAAAGCCGGCCCCCGGAGAAGACAAGGCGCCGACCAAAAAAGCCCGACAGAAGTCGAGGCCAAGGGGCGCGCGGGCCCCGCTCGCTCCCGCCCGAATGGAGACGGACGCCTAGACCCGTGGGCGGTGATCGGGGGATCCCGCCCACTGTATGGGTCCCGAGAAGACAGCCCCCCTATAGCCCGGGGGGCTCTCGGTGAGGAACGCGGCTCAAGCCGCTTGAAGAAGGTGCCGGTTGCGGCTGCGCGCTGGGAGGGGCGGAGTTGTAGTCGCTCCGCGGTTTCCCGTCCCTCCCGCACAAGGCGCATGACGAAGGGCTGGGGGGGTTTTAGTGGGTAAACCTCGTGTAGGGAGTCCCACATACCCCCGCCCCTTCCCCCGAGGGGGCGGGGGATGCGTAATGCATTTCCCCTCCTAAAAAAAAAAAAAAAAAAAAAAAAAAAAAAAAAAAAAAAAAAAAAAAAAAAAAAGGTTAGGTTAGGTTAGGTTAGGTTAGGTTAGGTTAGGTTAACGTACTGCTGAGGCCCTGCGTCCAGTTCTTGCGGCGTGGATGCGTCGCAAGAGAAAACCCCTCACCTTCCGCCTTGCTCAGGTGCTCACCGGACATGGTTGTTTCGGTGCGTACCTGTGTAAGGTCGCCAGGAGGGAGCCTACGCCAGCCTGCCACGACTGTGGCGCTGCGGAGGACACGGCCCAGCACACCCTCGAGGTGTGCGATCGCTGGGCCGTGCAGCGCCACGATCTTGTGGCAGTGCTAGGCGGGGACCTCTCGCTCCCGAGCATGGTGCGCTGCATGCTTGAGAGCGATGAGGCCTGGCAGGCGGCGGTCTCTTTCTGCGAGTATGTCATCTCGCAGAAAGAGACCGCGGAGCGGAATAAAATAAAAATAACAAAAGCTTGTGAAGTGGATAAAGGAATTTTGAAAGCTTATCGCTGACGAAGACATGCGTCTCGTTCGGATCTCGGCAAGTGTTCAAGTCAAATGGAGAGTTCTGTTTTAGTTGGAGTAACAACAGCAGCTGGTCATTTGGATTTGGATCCATGCACATGGTATCACGCACCAAAGTAAGTAAATACTTCCAGTTTACACACAAGACCAAGAATAGCTGTGTTGTCTAGTACCTAAAAGTAATGCGTAAAAGTTGTTAGCTATTTTGGGTATACTAATGGAGGGCAAAATATGTTGAGAGCTCATACTTATTTATTTATTTAACTCTGTATTGTACACAAGATACACATATAAAGATATAATTAACACAGAAAGACGACACAAAGGAACTGCTTATTTCTAAAAGAAATCTCTTACAGCAGCCCTACGAAGAGATACAATTTAAAAGACAGCAGATAGGATGTGCACAATCAATAGCTATTAATTAATATAACTAAATCAACTATATATACAACAATATTGAACTAATAATAATTTATACTAAGACTATAATATAAAACCTATATATAAAATCAATAAATAATAATATGAATATAATAAATAAATACTATATGTATACATAATAATACAAATTACGGTGATTGAGAATTAAGATAATGCTCTTTCAATCGTCTTTTAAACACAGCGATAGTTGGACTGTCACGAACAGTGTGGGGAAGCGAGTTCCATAATCTGACTGCGTGCACGGTAAAGGAATAGGAGTAGAAATTGGTACGATGGGATGGGAGGGAAAGGTTAGTTCTGACACTGGATCTGCACGGGATTTCAGGAGGGTGGGAAAAGTTAAATCTATCTAGCAGATAGGATGGAGAGAGAGGATTATGCAAAATATTATACTTAAAGTAAACAGAGGATATGGGAGTTGCGACGGAGACGGATAGGAAGCCAGTTGAGCCTCAACCTGAAGGCTGATACGTGATCAAATTTTTTAAGTCCAAACACAAAACGGATACAGAGATTCTGTAAACATTCTAGTTTTGTTAACAGCTCCTCGGTGATGTCCAAGTAGCAGGAGTCGGCGTAGTCTAGGATAGGAAGGATTAGGGTCTTACAACGAACACTAGATATAAATATGTATTAACGAACTTATATTTTTGCATGTATGCCGATGGATCATGGAAGGAGGACGGAACTGCCAGGTGCGGTGGAGCCGAAGATCACATGATGATTCTGGGAGGTGATATGCGCGCTGCCGTAGGATGAGTTGCAGCAGCCTCGAAGACGTCTTTGCTTTAACGACAATAAATATTACATACGAGACTTTCATTATTTACCCTTTATCATGGTTTGTGCTCACATCACAAGCCGTGATGCTTTGTAGTTTGTACTTGAAAGATGGCATGAGTAAATGTCATTTTGACAGCTGTGACGGTGACAGATGTCAAAGTGACATTGATGCCTAAGATAGGTTCCTCCGGGACCGCTAACCTAACGATTAAAATCCGGAAGAACCCACGCAAAAACTTTTTTGACCTAACCTAAGCGTATTTACACGGCGCCGCAGCAGCAGCCATATATATATTAATATGGTATCCCATAAGGGATCACACTGGCGATTAGCGAGCAATTTGAAAGCGACGCGATTGCGTGGCGTGCACGCAGCTTGCCTTCGGCGTTTTGGACACTCAGCAGCAAAATGGATTCTGACGTCACTCCCTAGACGAGTCTACTATATACATATAATAATAATCTGTGTAGACGAGTGTACAAAATGGCGTCCACGCCACGCCGCGCTATTGCGCGTGCTATAGTGGCGTGTGCGCTGCGCAGTCGCGTCGCTTTCAATTCGCTCGCTAATCGCCAGTGTGATAAGGCACTTAACCTAACCTCCCATAACCTAACGTCCCATAACCTAACCTCCTTTAACCTAACCTCCTTTAACCTAACCTCCTTTAACCTAACCTCCTTTAACCTAACCTCCTTTAACCTAACCTCCTTTAACCTAACCTCCTTTAACCTAACCTCCTTTAACCTAACCTCCTTTAACCTAACCTCCTTTAACCTAACCCCCTTTAACCTAACCCCCTTTAACCTAACCCCCTTTAACCTAACCCCCTTTAACCTAACCCCCTTTAACCTAACCCCCTTTAACCTAACCCCCTTTAACCTAACCCCCTTTAACCTAACCCCCTTTAACCTAACCCCCTTTAACCTAACCCCCTTTAACCTAACCTCCTTTAACCTAACCTCCTTTAACCTAAACTCCTTTAACCTAACCTCCTTAAACCTAACCTCCTTTAACCAAACCCCCTTTAACCTAACCCCCTTTAACCTAACCCCCTTTAACCTAACCCCCTTTAACCTAACCCCCTTTAACCTAACCCCCTTTAACCTAACCTCCTTTAACCTAACCTCCTTTAACCTAACCTCCTTTAACCTAACCTCCTTTAACCTAACATCCTTTAACCTAACCTCCTTTAACCTAACCTCCTTTAACGTAACTACATTCAACCTCACTCCATTCAACCTAACTACTTACTAGGTTAGGTTAAAAGGGGGGTCTTTAACCTAACCTTCTTTAACCCAATTTCCTTAAACTAAACTCCCTTCACCTAACCTCCCTTAACCTAACTCCATTCAACCTAACTCCATTCAACCTAACTCCATTCAACCTAACTCCATTCAACCTAACTCCATTCAACCTAACTCCATTCAACCTAACTCCATTCAACCTAACTCCATTCAACCTAACTCCATTCAACCTAACTCCATTCAACCTAACTCCATTCAACCTAACTCCATTCAACCTAACTCCATTCAACCTAACTCCATTCAACCTAACTCCATTCAACCTAACTCCATTCAACCTAACTCCATTCAACCTAACTCCATTCAACCTAACTCCATTAAACCTAACTTCGCAATATTATGAGAGAGCCCCTCCTTTTACTATGCCAGAGAGCTATTTGTGTAGTTACTCGAGCGTCACTGAGTCCTAGTCGGTTTTTTTACAATAAGTAAAACCGATAAAAAATAATAAGAGCGTTTTTTACTTAAGCGGGTTCAGAAACTGAATCATTTTAAATTTATTAAGAAAATTGCTTAATAATTTTAGGTAAATTATAACAAGATTTTAAACAACAAGGACTAAATCATTTAGTTTAGCGCAACACAAAATATCTGCGAAGCTTAGTAAAGAAAATAATTATGAAGATTTTTTTTACCCACCAAGTGAGAAATCTGATTTCGGTACCATGATAACTGGACACAATATGTCAGAAGCCTATACAAGCTTACGGCCGTTCCCAATATTTGATCTATCTCTGGTTTTGCCCTACTAGAGATAGGAATAACTCATAATTGACATAAAATATATGTATCTAATGTCTAATGTGAGTTATTCCTATCTCTAGTAAGGCAAAACCAGAGATAGATCAAATACTGGGAACGGCGGTTAATCTAACACGCTTGAGTATGTCGCAAAATTATTCCCTTTTGGACTACTACTATAACAACTATTAGGAAAGAGAAAAAGATTAAATAAAGCGTGTACCACGTTCATATAAATCCATCGATCGTGGAATAACGAGACACAATAGCTTATCTATTGTTATCGCGGCCGGATGCGGCCGCTTAGGGCTTCATGAATTAAATCAATACCTAATAAGTTAGCACTTGACATATACTTTATCTACGCTACTTTTGGTCGTTGCCATAGTACCGAGCTTATTTACGTCACTTCATTACTATTCTTTACAAATAAAGCACTACGATACAAAATGCTGTTTTCATTACACAACAGAGTTGGCGACGAGGATGACTGCAAACTTGAAGAATTGGAAGAGGATTCACGCCTCTATACGCGCACAATTTTCGAGGTGGGAATCATACATAAACACACTACATGAGGATCTTGATTACGCAGAGGCTCATGTCAGACTACAACGCCTACACGAAGACTTCCAATTACTTCGAGAACTACAACAGAACATAATATGTGAAATACCTGATGAAGAATAATTAGAAGATGAAATTGAAACAATGCACGACATTGAGGAGGAATTCATATCCATCAAACTAAAACTCCTTAATATGCAACAACGAGTTGAAACTAATTCTCAAACTTCACGAAGTTTTCAATTACATATTACTGAGAATAAACCTATACGCTGCAATATATCGGAAGAATATTCAAGCAAGGAAAACCTACAGTCTACGAAATATTTTGAGGATCCAGCTACAACTGATGGCGTCATACATAAGCCATTAACATGTACACCTACGGAGCCGAGCACACAGAGCGAAAAACTACTACAAGAAAATATGAATACACGATGCGAATACGATTCCTCTGACAGAATACAATATACAACATTGAAGGAAGAAAAAGATACAAACGACATTCGGAAAAGAAAATATATAGAACGGAGCGAATACAAAATAATGGTTACTATGCAAGGAGGAGCAAAAAATATTTCTTATCTGGTATATTCCAAAGAAATACAACAAACAACGAAAAACAAAAACAAGTTCAAGATACGTAAGCATAAATGGAAAGAAAAAAAAGAAGAAGCGAATAGGAATACGTGAGAAAGAAGGGATTCATTTCCATATACAAAATCACATACACACTTCAGGAATATACGAGAGACCTACAAGAAAAGAGCCACTGCAATTTACATCGAATAAAGGAGGAGGAGGCGGATACCAACTTAAAACCAATACTACGGATGCTGTAGCAGTTGCTGTATGAAGTAACCTACAGCAGCTCTTGCCTACGCAAGGCATTCTGGAATAGCGGGGGAGAGCTGACATATACTTTATCTATGCTACTTTTGGTCGTTGCCATAGTACCGAGCTTATTTACGTCACTTCATTACTATTCTTTACAAATAAAGCACAAGCCAAGAAGCTCTCGAGCTCTGGGCGGTTGCGTATTGGTTGGGTGTCGGCGAGGGTGGCGTTGCTGGCCGCGAGGCCGACGCGCTGCTTCCGCTGCCAGGACACCGGCCACGTGGCTGCCAAGTGCCAGTGCCCGGTGGACCGTAGCCGGACTTGTTTTCGGTGCGGGAAACCGGGGCACAAGGCGGCAGAGTGCGGGGCTGCAGCACCAAACTGCGCCCTGTGCGAGGCCGCTGGCAGGGCCGAAAGGGGGCACGAGCTGGGTAGATGCCCATCTACGTCAAAGCCGGCCCCCGGAGAAGACAAGGCGCCGACCAAAAAGGCTCGACACAAAAAGTCGAGACCTAAAGGCGCGCGGGCCCCGCCCGCTCCCGCCCGAATGGAGACGGACGCCTAGACCCGTGGGCGGTGATCGGGGGATCCCGCCCACAGTATGGGTCCCGAGAAGACAGCCCCCCTATAGCCCGGGGGGCTCTCGGTGAGGTACGCGGCTCAAGCCGCTTGAAGAAGGTGCCGGTTGCGGCTGCGCGCGGGGAGGGGCGGAGTTGTAGTCGCTCCGCGGTTCCCGCCCCTCCCGCACTAGGCGCGTGACGGAGGGCTGGGGGGGTTTTAGTGGGTAGACCTCTTGTAGGGAGTCCCACATACCCCCGCCCCTTCCCCCGAGGGGGTGGGGGATACGCAAAGTATTTCCCCTCCTAAAAAAAAAAAAAAAAAAAAAAAAAAAAAAAAAAAAAAAAAAAAAAAAAAAAAAAAAAAAAAAAAAAGAAAAGGTTAGGTTAGGTTAGGTTAGGTTAGGTTAGGTTAGGTTAGGTTAGGTTAGGTTGGGGGCGATACCGGTGCTCGACCCCCGACGACGAAGACGGACAAGGCGACAACATGTCATTCAGATTGACGACTTGCCGCCCTAGATGGGGAGCTCGGGCGACGGTATGGGGATGCCGCCGCCCAACGAACGAGCCCCTGAGAGGGTCGCGATGCGCTATGTACTCTTCGCGCATCGCGACACCAGAGAACGGACTGCCTATGCAAGCCCTGGTAGGGCCTCTGTTCGGCGGTAGGAGCTGATTCGCTCTAACGAAGAGGAGCCTGCTATTAGCACGCGGGCAGACACGCTTGCAGAGCCGCGGAGTTGAGCTCGCGCGTTCTCGTGACCCTGCAAAGTGGTGCGATGAAGAGTACCGTCGGGTTTTAGTGGGTAGGGCTGCGGTCAATTCACCATCTTCACGACCGCAGCGAGCCCCACATACTCGCTGGGGAGTCCCCAATCCCCGCGAGATGCGTCAAGGCATTTCCCGACGAAAAAAAAAAAAAAAAAAAAAAGGGGGCGATACCGGTCCGTCCACGTTCGTGTCCCTGGGCGCCTGGGTACGCCACCCCGCCCTTTACACGGACGTGACGTATCCAGGATGGCTGAACACCGGTCTTTCCTGTCTTTCTCTCTTTTTATAGTTTACTCTTCATTTGTATTGTTTTGTTTTTGTTTCACTACCTTTCACCATCTTTTCTACTCTGTCTTTCCGTTTTGTTTACACTCTTCTTTACACCAGCGTGTGTTTCTGTGTACATGTGTGTGAGTGTTTGTGGATGGATGGACCCGTGGGTCCCTAATCCCCGGTTTGTGGTGCCCGGCCTTGGGATGCGTGGCGAGCAGGTGGCTTACGTCGCAAGGGCACTAGGGCAGAATCTCCCTCTAAAGATCAAATCATGGCGGAACGTAATTTGAAAACTACTCCCCGGGTGGGTCTTGGTAGTCCGGTGGACACCAGGGAATCCCACACCCCCTCTAACCAGGGGGTCTGTCGGACGTATACGGGGCCGGCACAAAATACGTTGGAGGTAGAGGAGGCCGCTGCGGCGGTGAGTGATGGAAAGGGCGCGACTACGCGCGATTGTCCGAAGCCGGCGCACCTAACCGCGCCGGTGGCGGATGCAATAACCGACGAGGACGTCGACTTCTCCGTCTATCAGCCTAACGGCGTAGAGCGGGTGAAGAAACTGGCTCAGAGAAAGAAGGAGCGGGGTTGTCCAATCCGGGACTTACCCAACCTGCCGCCTGTGCTGCAGTACCGGGATGTTCTCGGGAAGCAGCCCCGCGCTCCTACTCCTACCGGACGTGACGAAGAGGTCGGTAGAGAGTTGACGCGCTCACCTCGCGTCGTTCTGCGCGACGTGATGCGTGAATTCTCGATACCGCCTCCACAAGAACGAGACCATTCCACCGGACTTGATAGTGAGGACTGGCCCGCGGACTCCGACGATACTGCCTCGGACATATCGATGGACTCCGAGGGCCTGCCCACAACACCGGACAGGACACGCCTGAAAAGGCGAAACTCTGATGAAGACATGGGGCCGCCCATCAGTAAAGGGGCGGTGCCCAAAGCGAAGAAGGGACGTGGCCGGCCACCAACCACCGGCCAATACGTCGGCTTTGGTAAAGCTCAAGCGGAGCTAAACAAGGAGAAGGAGGAAGAACGCCGGGCTGCATTCAGGGCGAAAGTCGAGGAGGTAGCCCGAGCGGCACGGGAAGCGCGAGAAGCGAGGGAAGCGCGAGCGTCCCTTCGCGCAAGCCCTGCCCCGGCCGATAACACGGAGCAGACCAGCGCCGGCCTGGCAGCCGACGTAGAGAGGGCCTTAGACATGGTGACCATGGTCGCCACAAGGTCCTCCAACCTGAAAGGGACCTACCAGCGGGCCCTCAAGGAGGCGGTCGCCTCTATAAAGGTGGCCGTCACCGAGATGAGAGGACGCGGTATGAATGAGGAGATGCGGGCACTGGAGGCGCAAAATGACCGCCTTCTGCGCCAAGTGAACGCGATGCGCCGGGAATTAGAGGAGCTCCGCCGTCGCGTCACTGGACCCGCAACTGACGACCTGCAAAAGATGTTGTCGGAGGTCTCACGTTCCAATATTGAGACCTTCGGCAACATGCTAAATGCAAGGATTGCCGGCTTGGAGGACAGGCTCCTTCCGGAGCCCCGAAGAAGACCGCCGCTGGCGGCGGACAGTGCTGGTCCATTATCCGGCGCCCCACCAACGGCGGCACAGAAGAAGACGCCGAAGCCGAAGAAGACGGCACCGGCGAAAGCCCCGGACGAGAGTTCGGCGGGCGGCGCGGCGGCTCCTTTACAGCCGCCCGCTGCACCTGTGGAGAAGAGGGCTGCAAAGCCCAACAAGAAGAAGAAAAGAAAGAAGCGGCCATCAATGGCCGCTCAGGAGGCGGCAAAGGGGGGGCAGAACACCAACGCCCCTCCCGCCGAGGCCCCGTGGACCACAGTCGGTCCGCGCAGGCCCAAACAGAAGAAGAAAGGGGCGGCTACTCCAGCTAAGGCCGCCCCCAAGAAGAAGAAAAGGGCGAAACTTCGTGCCCCTGCAACCGCGGCAATCACCGTCACGCTGATGGAGAGCGCCGCGGCGAAGGGGGTCACATATAAGGACGTCCTTTTAAAGGCGAAGGACGCCGCAACGGCCGGGATGGTGGAACTCAACATCGACAAGCTCGAGTTCCGCTTCCGTCAGGCCCAAACCGGCGCGCGCGTCCTCACCATACCTGGTGAGGGCGCCAACGAGAAAGCGGACGCCCTCGCCGCAAAGATGCGGGAGGTGCTGGACCCGGAAGAGGCGAAGATCGGTCGCCCGGCGAAATGCGTAGAAATGCGCATCGCCGGGCTGGACGACTCGGCCACAACCGCCGACGTGCTACAAGCGGTTGCCAGAGAAGGGGGGTGCCCGACTACATCCATCAGGTCGGGCCCCATAAAGAAAGGAAGGTGGGGCGATGGCTCGCTATGGCTGAGCGTCCCCGTCGCGGCAGCCAAGAAGCTGATCAGCTTGGGGCGGCTGCGAGTGGGCTGGGTCTCGGCGAAGGTGACACTGCTGGCCGCGAGGCCTAAGCGGTGTTACCGATGCCTTGACACCGGCCACCTGGCGACGACATGCCAGTGCCCGGTGGACCGCAGCCGGAACTGCTTCCGCTGTGGGAAGCCGGGGCACAAGGCCGCCGAGTGCCGGGAGAAGCAACCCAACTGCTTCTTCTGCGAGGCACTCGGCAAAGAGAAAGACCACGTGCTGGGTAGCAGCGGCTGCATCACAGTGAAGAAGCCGCTCCCCAGCACCAAGCGCCGGAAGAGACGAGGAGCTCCCTCCGATAAGGCTCGGCCGAAGGAGCCTGGAGCCGGCGGTGCTGGGGTTAGTCAGCCCCAGCCCGCCATGGAGGTGGAGCCATAGGCCCGTGGGCGGTTGATCGGGGGATCGCCGCCCGCACGAAGGGCCCCGAGAAGAAAGCTCCCTAGATGCCCGGGGAGCTCTCGGTGAAGAAAGGCGGCGGCAGAACACCAGCCGCCGCAGCGGAGTAGTGCCGGATGCGGCGAACGGCTATGTTGGGTGCGGAAGTCCAGATAAGTGCCCGCGCCCCACGATGGCCTGAAGGAGGGCATGGGGGGGTTTTAGTGGGTAAACCTTGTGTAGGGAGTCCCACATACCCCCGCCCCTTCCCCCGAAGGGGTGGGGGATACGTAACGTATTTCCCCTCCTCAAAAAAAAAAAAAAAAAAAGGTTAGGTTAGGTTAGGTTAGGTTAGGTTAGGTTGGGGGCGATACCGGTCCGTCCACGTTCGTGTCCCTGGGCGCCTGGGTGCGCCGCCCCGCCCTTTACACGGGGTGAGGCACTCAGGATGGCTGAACGCCGGTCTTTCACTATCTTTCTCTTCTTTTTGGTACGATACTCTTCTTTTGTATTGTTTTATTTTAGTTGTCCTATCTTTCACCATCTTTTCTTCTCTATCTTTCATTTTTTGTTGTGCTCTTCTCTACATCATTGTTTGTTTGTGTGTGAAATTCAGTGAGTGATTGTGTGATGGATGGGCCCGTGGGCCCCGAACCCTAAGCTGGTGACGTCCGGTGACGGGGTGCATGGCGAGTCGGTGACTACGCACCTAGGATGTGGGGCAGAATCACCCCCAAATGATCAAATATGGAAGAGCGTATTTTGAAAAACACTCCCCGGGTGGGTCTTGGTGGTCCGGTGGACACCAGGGAATCCCACACCTCTTCGGAGGTCTGTCGGGCGTATACGGGGCCGGCACAAAATGCGTTGGAGGGTGTGGAGGCCGCTGCGGCGGCGAGTGGAGGTGGTGGCGCATCTTCGCGCGATGGTCCGAAACCGGCGCTCCTAACCGCGCCGGTGGCGAACATACTAACGACGAACGACAACTCCAGGCACACGGCCCGATCGCCGGTGGTGCAGTTGGAGCGATTACTTGGTTTGGAAGGCGGATCGCGGGTGACGACACCCGTGTCCGATATCGATTTGGCTTTGTCGACAGCAAGTGAAGGAGAAAGTGGATCACGGGTATTAACGCCTGTATCCACTGGTACAGTTCGCTCAGGTTTGTTTTTCAAGCCTGGGATTGGAAGTGACGAGAGCGACAGTGAGTCTGCTGTCTCCCAAAACAAGGATGATGACATGCACAAGACTAAAGACCGCTTCCGACGCAAGAGGCGTGGTAGCGAGTTGGAGGATAGCCCGGAGAAGAATAGGGGAGCAGCGAGGAAGCCCTCCTCCAAACGAGGTAGAGGGAGACCTCCCACCACAGGGATGTACGTCGGTTTGGCCAAGGCCAAAAAAGACTTTAACGACGAGGAGATGAGAGCTATGCAGCTCGAGGCCGAGAAAGAGATTTTTGAGTCAGGCAGGAGAATACCGCAGTTCCGGGCAGGCCGGCTGTCGGGCAACTCCTCAAACTCGGACGCGACTGCTGTAGAGGCGCGGGAAGTTACGGCGGCTTCTGTGGGCGTCGTAATTACCGAATGTCTGGGGGCCATTAACAGTGTGGCCGTGAAGTCGAAAAATCTGAAGGGGACTTCTGTCGCTACTCTTAAAAAAGCGACCCAGGCACTAAGTGAGGCCTTCTCGGCCATAATGAATCGGTCAGTCTCGGATGAGACGAGAGCCCTTGAGGCGGCGAACGCACGTCTCTCAAGGGAAATCAACGAGATGAAAGCGGAGTTGGAAGCCGTCAAGCGCAAGCTCGCCGATGCCCAACCACAACCCACTCCTGTCTCTATCGGAAGGGAGTTGGATGTGGAAGAGCTCCTACAGCGGGCAGTGCGCGAGGCGGTCTCGCTGACGAACGCCCGGATGGACGCGCGGCTGGAGGGTCTCGAGGCCCGGCTTTTGCCGGAGCCACGCCTAAGACCTCCTCTGGCCGCAGATAAGAAAAACGACGAAGCCCAAGGCGCAGCGGTAGCAGCGTCGAAGGCCAAGGAGAGGACTCCGGAGCCGGAGCATGCGGTGTCAACTCTGATGCCTCCGTTGAATCCTGGTCCGGCTCTGAAAAAGAAAAAGAAAGTTAATAAAAAGTCGGCCGCAGCCGTAGAAGCGGCGGCCGCCAGACGCGACACTGCCCCATCTACGGCTGCGAAAGGACCAAATCCGACCGAGCAATGGTCGGAAGTAGTCAAAAGGGGAGGGAAGATTCAGAAGAAGGGCGAAGGAAAGAAGGAAGGGCCTAAACAGAAAGGACAGGCTAAGAAAAAGAGAAAGAGAAAAAGTCTCCGCGCTCCTAAAACTGCGGCAGTAGTTATCACACTGCAGGAGGGTGCGGAGAAGAGGGGCGTCACGTACAAAGACGTGATGGACAAGGCCAAGGGGAGTCTCGATATTGTCACCCTCGAGATCCCCGCGGTCAAGTTTAAGCGGGCCGTGACCGGGGCCCGTATGTACGAGGTCTCGGGATCGTCCTGCAAGGAGAAGGCGGATACTCTGGCAAGTAAGCTGAGAGAGGTTTTAGGAGAGGAAGACGTCCGGATATCTCGGCCACAAAAGTGTGCCGAGCTTCGAATATCGGGAATGGACGACTCCGCCACTGCGTCGGAGGTTGCCGCAGCCATCGCAAGAGCTGGTTGCTGCGCGGCTGAGGACATAAAGGTGGGAGAAATAAGAGTGGATCGTAGTGGCTGCGGCACGGCCTGGGTAAAGTGCCCGGTCGAGGCCGCAAAGGTAGTGACAGCGCCTGGTGCCAAACTGTACGTCGGGTGGACCATGGTGCGCGTGACGCTTCTGTCGGCACGCGTCATGCGATGCTACCGTTGCCACGAAGTCGGTCATACGCGGGCGACTTGCCCCTCTGATACAGACCGAGGAGATTTGTGTTTCCGCTGTGGGCAGCCTGGTCACACAATCAAGACCTGCGGAAACCCACCCCACTGCGCGCTGTGCGCGGCGAACGGGAGGAAGGCGGACCACGTCGTAGGGAGCACACCCTGCAAGATACCGCGGAAGAAGGGAAAGGGCTCCAATAAGAGCCAATCGCCCAAGGCTGCTACTCCAACTACAGTAGCCTCTGGAGCGGGAGTGGCCCCCATGGAAGCCCAATAACGGATTCCATAAGGTTCTTGCAGGGGAACCTGAACCACAGCGCTCAGGCGCAGGATTTGTGGTCTCAGGAGATGCTGAGGAGGTCAATCGACGTCGGTGTGATTGCCGAGCCGTACCGAATCCTCCCTAGGGGTGACTGGTTGGGCAGCGCGGACTCGACGGTGGCGTTAGTGTTCGGTCCCAAAATCGTTCCTCCATCTACAAGGAGGTCGACTCGGGGCCGCGGCTTCATCGTTGCGGATGTGGGGGCCCTCACTGTCGTGGGGGTCTACTTTTCACCGAATAGACCCATCGCCGAGTTCGAGGCGTTTCTTCTCCGGCTCACCACCTTCGTGAACGGAGCAGCTAATCCCGTGGTCGTCGCCGGAGACTTCAATGCGAAGTCCACGCGCTGGGGTTCCCCGGCGACGGACGTGAGAGGCAGAGCAGTAACGGACTGGCTGGCAATCACCGGCCTGGTCGTGGCCAACAGAGGTGCCGCTAGTACCTGCGTCCGGCGGCAAGGTGAATCCATTGTGGACCTGACCTTTGTCAGTCCAACAATCGCTCGCCGAACAAGCGGCTGGAGGGTCCTCGGAGAGGTCGAGACCCTCTCGGACCACCTATACATAGGTTTCGAAATAGTCTCCGTGTCGGAACCTGGCCGCCGATTTCCATCCGGTGGCGGCCCAAGGTGGTCCCTGAGAGGTCTGGATCGAGACCTTCTCGAGGAAGCGGCCATCGTCGCATCGTGGGCACCTCTGCCGTCGGACGACGTCGAGGAGTGCGCGGATTGGCTGAATGAGGCAGCTCGCAACATTTGCGAAGCCTCAATGCCACGCGCTGGACCCGTCATGCCTCGGCGCCAGACCTACTGGTGGCGCCCGGAGCTTAGGCAACTCCGTCAGGAGTGCGTGGCCGCGCGACGCCGCTACTTGCGGTACCGCCGTCGACGGACGAGACAGGAGGCGGAAGAAGAAGCCGTCTACAACGGCTACCGATTGGCACGCCAGGCACTACGAGAGGCCATAAAGGTGGCGAAAAAGGAGGCGTGGGAGGAGTTTCTGGGCACATTGGAGCAGGATCCGTGGGGCAAGCCTTACAAATGGGTGAGGCAGAAGCTTCGCCCCGCTGCCCCACCACTTACCCAGAATATGCAGCCCGATCTCCGTCGCTCGGTACTCTCGGCCCTATTTCCATCCAGGGCCGAGTGGTCTCCGCCAGTTATGAGACCATCGAGTATGGAGTCTGAGGATGAGGAAGACGTACCGCCAGTGTCGGCTGAAGAGCTGGCAGCGGCCGTACATAAAATGAGCCAGAGAAACAGGGCTCCTGGACTGGACGGGGTCCCCGGTCGCGTCTGGGTGCTAGCCATGAAGCACCTGGAGGCGCACGTGCTCGAACTCTTTACCAAATGTCTGGTGCAGGGCCGAGTGCCGCGCCGGTGGAAGACGGGCAAGCTAGTGCTGCTCCGTAAAGATGGACGACCGGAGGACCAGCCGTCGGCCTACCGCCCTATCGTTTTGATCGACGAGATATGCAAGACCCTGGAGAGGGTGATCGTGGCGCGCCTCACCCGCCACCTTGAGGGCGCCGGCCCGAACCTGAGTGATGCTCAGTTCGGGTTCAGGGCTTGTCGGTCAACGATAGATGCGGTGGCGCGTGTGCGGCAAATCTCAGAGGAGGAAATCTCTCGGGGCGGGGTGGTGTTGGTCGTCTCGTTGGACATTACCAACGCTTTCAACACCCTGCCCTGGGAGACAATAAAGGAGGGACTTAGGTACCACCGAGTGCCGAGATACTTGCGCCGAACTATCGGCAATTATCTCTCTGAGCGCTCGGTGCAATACCCAACCGAGGAGGACGACTGGGAGGAGTTGGAGGTGGACTGCGGCGTCCCACAGGGCTCGTCGCTCGGTCCGGGCCTATGGGACATAGGCTACGACCACGTGCTCCGCGGCGCCAATCTTCCGGGCGTGGAGCTCGTCGCGTACGCGGATGACACGGCAGTCGTCTGCCGCGCCAAGTCCCACCGAGAGGCAAAAATACTGGCAACGGCAGCAGTCGCACAAGTTGTGCGAAGAATCCAGGCGTTGGGTCTGACGGTGGCGCTGAACAAGTCGGAGGCCCTCTTGTTCCATGGGCCCAGGAACGCGCCTCCGCCGGGCCTGGAAGTAATAGTGAGCGGGACGAGGATCCAAGTTGCGTCCACAATGACCTATCTCGGTCTGGTCCTCGATAGTCGGTGGTCATTTAAGGAACACTTCCGCCGACTATCCGAGAAGGTGAAGAGGTCTGCGGGCGCCTTGGCCTCGCTGCTCCCAAATCTCGGGGGCCCGAGTTTGACCTGTCGGCGTCTCTACATGGGCGTCGTCCGTTCGATGGTCATGTATGGGGCGCCGATCTGGGTGGACAGTTTGTTGCCCGAGAACAGGCTGGCCCTGGGACGGCTACAGCGAGTGATGGCGACGCGTGCAGTCCGAGGATATCGCACTATCTCTCGCGACGCATCGTGCCTCCTTGCTGGAAGCGTTCCTTGGGACTTGGACGCTCAAACCCTCGCCGAAGTGTATTGGCTTGGCGCAGCGGTCCGCGCGAGGGGAAGCAACCCCTTACCGGAAGCCGTACGTCGGTGGAGGGACCGAGCTGAGGAAGCGGCCATCGAGCTTTGGGAGGAGCGACTCCTCGAGCCGCAAGTCAGTGTGGAACTGGTGCTGGCTATCAGGCCGGTACTCAAAGAGTGGTTGACCAGAAAGCACGGCGCGCTCTCCTTCCGACTCACGCAGGTGCTGACCGGGCACGGCTGCTTTGGTCGCTACCTGTGTGAGATCGCGAACAGAGAAGAGAGTACGCGCTGTCACCACTGCGATTGTGACAGGGACACGGCGGAGCACACAGTGTCTGCCTGTCCTTCTTGGACTCGACAACGGGCGGCCCTTACGGCCGCCATTGGATTTGACATTTCGCTGCCCGCGCTCGTTCGCGCCATGGTGGGCAGCGAACCCGGATGGACAGCGGTGCAGACCTTCTGTGAGGAGGTCATCGCCGCGAAGGAGGAGGCCGAGCGAGTGAGGGAGCTGGAAGCGCTCGACCCCCGCCGAAGGAGACGGCCGAGGCGACGACAGGTCATTAGTAGTAATGACCACTTGCCGCCTTAGCCGGGGGGCTCGGGGTGGCGGCATGGGGATGCCGTCGCCTGTCAAATCGAGTCCCCGAGTGGGTCGTGATGCGCTGCGTATTCTTCGCGCATCGCGACACCCCGGAGAGTCAGGCCTATGCAAGCCCCGGGAGGGCCTCTGTTCGGCCTTTAGGAGCCCTAGTGCTCCACAGAAGACGGGCCTGCCGTGACACGCAGGCAAAGACATGCAGGACCGCGGACGAAGGCTCACGCGTGCTCGCAACCCTGCATGGGACACAGAAGAATACCGTCGGGTTTTAGTGGGTAGGGCTGCGGTCAATTCACCATCTCCACGACCGCAGCGAGCCCCACATACTCGCTGGGGAGTCCCCGATCCCCGCGAGATGCGTCAAGGCATTTCCCGACGCAAAAAAAAAAAAAAAAAAAAAAAAAAAAAAAAAAAAAAAAAAAAAAAAAAAAAAGGTTAGGTTAGGTTAGGTTAGGTTAGGTTGGGGGCGATACCGGTCCGTCCACGTTCGTGTCCCTGGGCGCCTGGGTGCGCCGCCCCGCCCTTTACACGGGACGAGGCACTCAGGATGGCTGAACGCCGGTCTTTCTTCTATCTTTCTTTCTTTATATTAACTTTCTTGTTTTGTTCATCATCTAATATTTATTAACCCTATCTTTCACCATCTTTTCTTCCCTATCTTTCCTTGTATTTATACCTTTTTTACACTATTGTCTGTTTGTGTGTGAAAATCTGTGTGTGTTTCTGTGATGGATGGGCCCGTGGGCCCCGAACCCTAAACTGGTAACGTCCGGTGACGGGGTGCATGGCGAGTCGGTGACTACGCATCGAGGACGTGGGGCAGACTCACCCCTCAATGATCAAAATATGGAAGGTTGCATCGACAAAAATATTCCCCGGGCGGGTACCAACAATGTTGGAGAATCCCGCACCCCCTCAGAGGAGGGGGTCTGGCCCATGTATACGGGGGGCGCCACCGCTGCAATGGAGAGAGAAAAGGAGGTCGCGAAGGCGACGCAGGCAGGAAAGAAGCAGGCAAACGACGACCCCAGGCTTGACCTGAAGGTTCCGATCGTACACCTGGAACGATTCGAGGACGCGGAAGGAGGCTCACGGGCGGCGACGCCCGGGTCTACTAGGAGCAGTAAGTTCTTTGGCTCCGAAGGAACTTCCGACGATGGCGAGAGCGGTCACGAGACAACCGCCTCTCAAGTACTGGATAATGAGAGAGAAAAGACGAGACGTCACTTCCGCAAAAGGCGCGGAAGCGAAGTGGACAATGACTCGGATAAAGGCAAAGGCACAACTGCCTCGCGGAGCACCAAGCGGGGCAGGGGTAGGCCGCCTACCACCGGCCAATACGTTGGTTTGCACCAAACCAAAATGGAGAAGGCTGCTGCTGAGCGACTGGAAGAGCGCAGGGCTCAGCAGGCTGAGGCGGAACGCCAGATCTCGGATGTGGCAAAGGAGCTTCCACAGCAACGGTCCCACCGGCTGTCGGAAGCTTCCAGATACTCGGACGTTACAATGTCGGACGCAGAAGAGGAGGAGGTGACTTCGGCCAAATTAGGCTCGACCATTACCAAGAGCCTAGAGGTCATCAGCATGGTGGCCTCGAAGTCCAAAAACCTAAGTGGCCCCTTTGTCAAGCACCTGAAAGATGCGACGAAGGCGATACAAGAGGCGACTGCGGCATTGCTGCGGCACTCTAAAACAGAGGAGACGCAGGCCCTGGAAGCGGCAAACAAACGCCTCTCCAGAGACCTTGCGGAACTGAGGTCGGAGCTCGCGACACTCAAACGCGAGCTAACGAATGTGCGGCCTCAGTCTGCCCCCGCAACACCGGCACTGGAAGAGATGCTGGCAAAGGCAGTGCGAGAAGCGATCGCCGTATCGAGCGCTCGCATGGATGCGCGGCTCGAGGGCTTAGAGGCGCGACTGTTACCGCAGCCGCGAATCCGGCCGCCCCTTGCCTCGGACAAGAGACAGGAACAGGTCCAAGACGCACCACCAACTTATGCGTCAAAAACCCAGAAGAAGGCAGCGGTGTCGGAGCCCGCGGTGTCGACTCTGTCGCCTCCGCTCAACCCGGGTCCGGCCCTGAAAAAGAAGAAGGGAAAAAAGAAGTCTGCTGCCGCGGAAGAAGCGGCTGCCGCTAGACGCGATGCCGCCTCAACATCGGCAGCATCGAGACCATCAGAACAGGAGTGGACAGAGGTTGTCAGAAAGAAGGGAAGGGCACTAAAAGAAGGAGGAGATAGGAAGAAAGTGTCCAGAAAAAAGAAGAAAAAGATAGAGGACAAACTGCGCGTCCCCAAATCGGCAGCAGTGGTCCTGACGTTGCAACCCGAAGCTGAAAAACGAGGCGTCTCGTATAAAGACGTCCTCGAAAAGGTTAAGCAACGGCTGGATCTTAGGGTGCTGGATGTTCCTCTAATGAGGTTTAAGCAGGCCGTGACCGGGGCCCGTTTATACGAGATCTCGGGAGCGGACTGCAAAGAGAGGGCGGACAGGTTAGCGGAAAAGTTGAGAGAGGTCATAGAGAGTGATGAGGTCCGCATTTCACGACCTCAAAAATGCGCAGAGTTGCGCATACATGGGCTCGACGACTCCGCCAACGCAACGGAAATAGCGCAAGCCATAGCTCTGGCGGGTTGCTGTACTGCTGCCGATGTAAAGGTAGGAGAAATAAGGCGGGATCGAAGAGGGCGCGGAATGGCATGGGTGAAATGCCCGGTCGAAGCGGCCAAAAAGGTGACAGCACCCAATACAAGGGTGTACGTGGGGTGGACCGTAGTACGCGTAGTGCTTCTAACATCGCGGCCTATGCGCTGCTACAAATGCCACGCGACCGGGCACACACGAGCGACATGCCCAAATGAGGCTGACCGAAGCGGGCTCTGCTTCCGCTGCGGCCGGCCGGATCACGTAGCTGCACAGTGCGAAAACGCACAACATTGTGCACTATGCGCAGCAAGTGGAAAACCGGCGGACCACAGTGTCGGCAGCCGAGCCTGCGGCAAGGAGGCCCCAAAGAAGAAACGCTCCAAAAAGAGCAAGGCAACCCAGAAGCTCACCACAACACCTACGGTGGCTTCTGAACCTGGTGTGGCTCAAATGGAGGAGCAATAACGGCTACCCATCGCTTCCTGCAAGGCAATCTGAATCACTGCGCCCAGGCGCAAGATCTGATGATTCAGAATATGGCGCAGTGGTCGATTGACCTTGCGTTCGTGTCGGAGCCGTATCGCATACTCCCCAGAAATGACTGGGTGGGAAGCGCGGACTCTTCAGTCGCATTAGTGTTTGGCCCCGGAATTATGCCTCCAACATCGAGGAGGACGACCAGAGGCCTAGGATTTGTCGTCGCCAGCATGGGGGCTCTCACTGCGGTGGGGGTTTACTTCTCCCCCAACAGGCCTCTTGCCGAATTTGAGGCATTTCTGGGACGACTAACTCCCATCGTAGGCGGAGCTTCTGGACCTGTAGTCGTCGCCGGAGACTTCAACGCGAAGTCTTCGCTCTGGGGATCCCCGGCGACGAATGCAAGAGGCAGAGTGATGGCCAATTGGCTGGTGTCCACAGGATTGGTGGTGGCCAATAGAGGGGCCGTGAGCACCTGTGTCAGACAGCAGGGCGAATCAATCGTGGACCTAACGTTGGCGAGTCCGGGATTCACGGGTCGAATCGCCAACTGGAGAGTTGATGCCGAAGAAGAGACCATCTCGGACCATCGGTACATCCGTTTTGATGTATCCGCACACATTTCGGAACTGGGCCGCGCAATGTCACCGGGCGGCGGCCCGAGATGGTGTCTGAGTAAGCTCAACAGAGAGTTACTAGAGGAGGCCGCAATCGTTTCGTCGTGGGCTCAACTTCCCTCCAACGATGTAGAGGAGTGTGCGGAGTGGCTGAACGAGGCGTTGCGCAACATCTGCGACGCCTCTATGCCACGCGTCGGGAAACGCAAGCCCCGACGCCAGACTTATTGGTGGTGCCCCGAGATCGACCAACTGAGACGGGAAAGCATTGCGGCTCGCCGCCGCTACACACACTACCGAAGGAGGCGAAATAGGGCTCCGGAAGAGGAGGAGGCTCTTTACAATGCCTACCGCGCAGCGCGCCAAGCCCTCCGCAAGGGCATCACAGAGGCGAAGGCCGCATCATGGCAGGAATGGTTGCGGGCTCTTGACGAGGATCCCTGGGGTAAGCCCTACAAATGGGTACGGCAGAAACTCCGTCCGGCTGCCCCGCCAGTCACCCAGTGTCTCGAACCGGAACTGCTCAACAGAGTGGTCTCGACCCTATTCCCATCCGGGGTCGAATGGAGCCCACCGATGGCGGCTCAATCGGAAGAGATACTGGAGGTTGAAGAGGAAATACCGCCAGTAACATCTGCGGAATTGGCGGCGGCAGTCCATAAGATGGGGTTAAAGAATACGGCGCCTGGACTAGACGGAGTCCCCGGGCGTGTCCTGCTCTTGTCGATGAAAGCGATGGAGTCGCGGATACTCACCATATTGACTAACTGTTTAGTCCAGGGTAGAGTTCCGCGACGATGGAAGACTGGCAAGCTGGTACTTCTCAGAAAGGCCGGACGCCCGGAGGACAGCCCATCCGCATACCGTCCGATCGTGCTGCTAGACGAGATCACGAAGATTCTCGAGCGGGTGATTGTGGCGCGACTCGTCAAACACCTTGAGAGCGTCGGCCCGGACCTGAGCCCGAACCAATTCGGATTTCGCTCAGGCCGCTCAACGATCGGGGCGGTAGCGCGACTTAGGGATATTGTAGAGGAAGAGGTCTCCCGGGGTGGGGTAGTGTTGGCAGTGTCGCTGGACATATCAAACGCCTTCAACTCCCTGCCCTGGGAAGTCATAAAGGACGGACTCAGACACCACGGCGTTCCGAGATACATGCGATGCACCCTCGGTAGCTATCTCTCGGAACGCTCCGTGCAGTTCCCTACACAGAACGGATGGGACATAGAAGAAGTTGACTGTGGCGTTCCACAGGGATCGGCGGCAGGGCCGTCACTGTGGAACATCGGGTTTGACCCAGTACTCCGCGGCGTAATGCTTCGCGGTGCAGAGGTCATCTGCTACGCGGACGACACAGAAGTCGTCTGTCGTGCCAGGACCTACCGCGAAGCAGTTATCCTGGCGACTGCTTCCGTCGCTCAAGTGGTTCGCCGGATACGCGCGCTGGGCCTAAATGTCGCGTTGGAGAAATCCGAGGCCCTATTCTTCCACGGGCCGAGGAACCCACCGCCGCCGGACATGGCCGTGGTAGTAAGTGGAACCAGGATAAATGTCGGTCCGACCATGACATACCTGGGCATCGTTCTGGATGAAAGGTGGTCCTTCGTTGAACACTTCCGCCGGCTGTCCGAAAAGGTCTCCAGGGCAGCTGGAGCCCTCGCGTCGCTCCTCCCGAATCTCGGGGGGCCGAGCATCGGCTGCCGGCGGCTGTACATGGGTATCATCCGATCGATGGTCATGTACGGCTCGCCGATCTGGGCTTACCATCTCTCGCCCCAGAATCGGCTCGTACTCGGACGGATACAAAGGGTGATGGCGACCCGGGCAGTGCGTGGCTACCGCACCATATCCAAGGATGCGGCATGCCTGCTCGCGGGTAGCACACCCTGGGACCTCGATGCTCAAGCACTTGCCGACGTATTTTGGCGTTGCGCAGCGGTCCGCGCGGAGGGAAGCAACCCTTTACCGGACGCCGTACGTCGGTGGAGGAGCTCAGCAGAGGAGACGGCACTGGAGACGTGGGCGCAGCGGCTAGAGGAGCCTACTGTGAGCATTAACCTTATAGAGGCGATACGCCCCTTATTCAGGGAGTGGATAAAGCGCAGGCATGGAGCGCTGACCTTCCGACTCACACAGATGCTGACCGGGCATGGCTGCTTCGGTCGGTATCTGTGCGAGATTACTGGAAGCGAACCGACCGCAGAATGTCATCACTGCGGTGCGGACCGGGACACGGCCGATCACACACTCACGGCGTGTCCCGCTTGGTCGGAACAACGAGCGGAACTCTCATCCAACATCGGCGAGGACATAACGCTCCCAGCGCTCATCAGGGCCATGGTGAGGAGCGAAGAAGAGTGGAAAGCCGTCGAGACATACGCGCACAACGTCATCTCGACGAAGGAGGAGGCCGAGCGCGTGAGAGAGCAGGCGGCGCTCGAACTCCCAGGAAGAAGGCCGAGGCGGAGACGTGTCGCTCGTAATGGCCACGACATCCCGCCTTAGTCTGGGGACTCGGGCGGTGGTATGGGGATACCGCCGCCCGTTACATGGAGTCCCCGAGTGGGTCGCGATGCGCAACATGTTCCCGCGCATCGCGACAAAAGCAGAGGAACGGCCCATGCAAGCCCCCCATGTGGGGCCTCTGTTCGGCCTGAGGGGTCTCAAAGCCCCCCCAATGTAAGGGCCTGCGCCGTACAGCAGGTGTCGCCGACTGAGTCCCGGAAGCCATGTTGCAGTTACCGGTCGCACTCGGTTTAGCGTGTCGAGGGAACATCGCAGTGTTTTAGTGGGTAGGGCCGCGGCACCACCATCTTCGCCGCGGCGAGCCCCACATATCCGCAGGGGAGCCCCCATCCCCTGCGTCGAATGCGTCACTGCATTTCACTGCGTCAAAAAAAAAAAAAAAAAAAAAAAAAAGGTTAGGTTAGGTTGGGGGCGATACCGGTTCCTCCTCGTTGGTGTCCCTGGGCGCCTGGGTGCGCCGCCCCGCCCTTTACACGGGGCGAGGCACTCAGGATGGCTGAACGCCGGTCTATCTTCTATCTTTCTTCTCTTTTTATAGTATACTCTTCTCTTTTTTCTGTTTTGTTTTATTTTTGTCTATCTCTTCACCATCTTTCTACACTGTCTTTCATTTTTTGTTTAACCTCTTCTATACATCAGCGTATGATACTGTGTGTATATGTGTGTGTGATTGAGTGACGGATGGGCCTGTGGGCCCCGAAGCCTAAGTTTTTGTGCCCGGCGATGGGCTGCGTGGCCACTCGGAGAGGTTCGGTCATGAGGGCACAAGGTCGACCCAGCCTTAAATGGGGAAACAACAATGGAAAGTCAGCATGCAAAAAATACTCCCAGGGTGGGTACCGGCAACGGAGAATCCCACACTCCCGCTTCGGCGGGGGATCGGGCCAGGTATACTGGGGGCCCTAAACATGCTATGGAGAAGGTGAGGAGCGGATCAAACGACGACTTAAGCAAGAAAACGGCATCAGATAGGCACGACGTGATGGTTATGTTGACGGCAAGTGAAGGAGAAGGCTCGCGGGCGACTACGCCCGTTTCTACTGGCTCTGCAACTGGGTTCTTCCGGAGGCATCCAGGTCCAGGCAGTGGGACCGATGACATGAGTGGCGATGAGACCGCCGCTTCATTGGACAAGGACAGTGACGACTCGAAAAGGGCTCGTTTCCTGCGCAAGAGGCGTGGTGGCGAGGACAGCCCTGAGAAGGACAAGGGAGCGGCGAAAAACCGATCTTCTTCTAAACGTGGGAGGGGCAGGCCCCCCACGACTGGTGAATACGCTGGCCTGGCCAAGGCCAAACAGGATTTTCTGGACGTAGAACAGCGGGCCCTGGAGGTCGAGGCCGAGCGCCAAATCTTGGAATCGGCTAAGAGGATTCCACTGGTTCCACGGGTTCTGGTGGACCGGATGTCAGAATCCTCTTTCAACTTGGACGTCACCATGGCAGAGAAGGAGGAGGTCACGACGGCGAGACTTGGGTCGGTGATTACCACCAGCCTAGAGGTCATCAGCGACGTGGCCAAAAAATCTAAGAATTTGAAGGGGACATCAGTGGCGGCCCTTAAGCAGGCAACAAGTGCCATACAGGAGGCGTGTGTGGCCCTCCTTAATCACTCGGCGTCCACCGAAACAAGAGCTCTGGAGATGGCTAATGCGCGCCTCTCCAGAGAGCTAGAGGAAGTGAAAAAGGAACTGGAGACTGTCAAGCGCAGACTGGCTGACGCCCCTCCACAACCTGCTCCCATCAATCAGGAGCTTAATATAGAGGAGTTGCTGCAGCGGGCCGTGCGCGAGGCGGTCTCTGTAACCAGCGCCCGAATGGATGCGCGACTGGAGGGCTTAGAGGCCCGACTCTTACCGGAGCCGCGCCTGCGTCCGCCTTTGGCCGCGGACAACAAGAGGAAGGACAAGGCAGGCCCTGCCATCACACTTGAGGGACCGCCTCCAATTGAGAAGAGGACGCCTTCGCCGGAGCCAACAGTTTCCACCTTAATGCCTCCGACGAATCCCGGTCCAGCGCCGAAAAAGGCAAAGAAAAAGAAAAAGACGACTGCCGCCGCTGTTGAAGCGGCAGCCGCGAGACGCGATGCGGCTGCAACAACGGCGGCACCACAACCCGCCTCCACTTCTGAGTGGACACGGGTCGTCAAGACAGGGAAGGTAACGAATAAGAAAGAAGAGGAGAAGTCGCAGAAGAAAGGAAAGAGGAAAAGGCATAGAAGGAAGCAGAAGTTGCGCGCGCCGAAGTCTGCGGCTGTCGTTATAACTTTGATGCCGGACGCGGAGAAGAGAGGCGTCTCTTATAAAGACGTCCTCGAGAGGGCAAAACAGCGTCTAGACCTCCCGGCACTTGAAATTCCGGCGGTTAAATTCAAGCAGGCCGTGACCGGGGCTCGTTTATACGAAGTTTCGGGTACGGCTTGCCAGGAAAAGGCCGACGCCCTCGCGGGGAAGTTAAGAGAGATTCTCGGGGAGGACGATGTCCGTATCTCCCGACCGCAGAAGTGCGCCGAGTTGAGAGTCTCGGGGATGGATGACACGGCCACCCCGACAGAGATCGCGGCAGCCATTGCTCGTCCAGGCAACTGCCGCGTCGAGGACGTCAAGGTCGGCGAGATCCGCCTGGACCGGAGTGGCCGCGGAACGGCGTGGGTGAAGTGCCCCGTCGAAGCCGCAAAACTGGTGACGGCTCCCGGCACCAAAGTTTACGTCGGGTGGTTAGTGGTGCGCGTAACTCTCCTGGCTGCGCGCACCATGAGGTGTTACCGCTGCCTCGAAACGGGGCACACAAGAGCGACATGCCCCTCGGAAACTGATCTCAGCAAGCTCTGTTTCCGCTGCGGACAGTCCGGACACCAGACTGGAACGTGTGGAAATCCGCCTCACTGCGCTCTGTGTGCATCGAAGGGGAAGCCGGCGGACCACATTGTGGGGAGCAAACCGTGCTCAAAGTCTGCCCCCACTAAAAAGAGAAGCGGCTCTAAAAAGAGCCAAGAGACTAAGGAGCTCGCCACAACAGCTACGGCGGCTTCTGGTGCTAGAGAGGTTCCGATGGAGGCCCAATAACGGCTACTCTACGCTTCCTTCAGAGTAACCTGAATCACTGCGCTCAGGCGCAGGACTTGTGGGTTCAGGCGATACTGGAGCGGAGGGTGGATGTCGCCGTTGTTGCTGAGCCATATCGGGTCTTGGCTAGGGACGACTGGATTGGGGACGTCGACTCGTCTGTCGCCGTGGTGCTCGGCTCCAATATCGTGCCTCCTTCTTCGGGGAACACGACTCGGGGCCAAGGATTTGTCGTGGTCGGTCTGAGGGCGCTTACCGTTGTGGGGGTATATTTCTCCCCCAACAGACCGTTGGCGGAATTCGAAGCTTTGCTTCTTCGACTCACCGCATACATCGAGGGGTCATCGCCTCCTGTAGTCGTCGCCGGGGACTTCAATGCGAAGTCCACGCTATGGGGTTCTCCGGCGACGAATGCAAGAGGCCGCGTGGTAGAAGACTGGCTGATCACAACCGGTCTAGTGGTGGCGAATCGCGGCGCGGTCAGTACGTGTGTCCGCCGCCAAGGCGAGTCGATCGTCGACCTGACCCTGGTCAGTTCATCGATAGCCCGACGAGTCAGTGACTGGCAGGTCTTAGGTAATACCGAGACGCTCTCGGACCACCTGTATATCAGCTTCGCCGTCTGTACTCACTCAGTGGAGCAAGGCCGCCCAACTCCATCTGGCGGCGGCCCGAGGTGGTCCCTGAAAGGATTGGACCGAGACCTGCTCGAGGAAGCGGCGATAGTGGCGTCATGGGCCCCTCTGCCTTCGGAGGATGTGGAAGAGTGTGCTGAATGGCTCAATGAGGCGGCGCACAACATCTGCGACGCCTCGATGCCCCGCGTAGGACCAGCTAAGCCTCGGTGCCAGAGCTATTGGTGGTGCCCTGAGCTTACCAGACTTCGACAGGAGTGTGTTGCGGCCCGACGCTGCTACCAGAGGTATCGCCGACGACGGACTCGAGAGGAACAGATAGAAGAGTCCGTCTATGACCAGTACCGTACAGCACGTCGCGAACTGAGGGACGCCATCAAGGAAGCGAAGAAACGTGCCTGGGAAGAGTTCCTGGATACGTTGGACCAGGACCCGTGGGGCAAGCCATATAAATGGGTGAGGCAGAAGCTTCGCCCGGCGGCCCCACCACTCACCCAGACTCTGCAACCGGAGCTCCGCAGAACCATCATTTCGGCCCTGTTTCCATCTAGGGCCGAGTGGTCGCCACCTCCCATGGCACCACCCACTGCGGAGTCCGATGACGATGAAGAAGTGCCGCCCGTATCGGCGGGAGAGCTGGCAGCAGCCGTTCAGAAGATGGGCCAGAAGAACAGGGCCCCCGGTCTTGACGGCGTTCCGGGACGAGTGTGGGTGCTCTCGGTGAAGCACATGGAGGAGCGGGTACTCACCGTTTTGACCAGATGTCTGGTCCAGGGTCGAGTACCCCGCCGTTGGAAGACCGGCAAACTCGTCCTGCTGAGAAAACACGGGCGGCCTGAGGACCAACCATCGGCCTACCGTCCAATAGTGTTGATCGACGAGATCTGCAAGACGTTCGAGAGGGTGATCGTGGCGCGTCTCAATCGCCACCTTGAGAACGTCGGCCCGAACCTCAGCAGCGCCCAGTTCGGATTCAGACCTCGTCGATCGACTATAGATGCGGTAGCCCGAATCCGGGCGATCACAGAGGAGGTAGTTTCCCGGGGTGGGGTGGTGGTGGTTGTGTCACTAGACATCAGCAACGCTTTTAACACCCTGCCCTGGGCTACAATCAACGAGGCGCTCAGGTACCACGGCGTGCCAAGGTACATGCGCAGGGTGATCCGGAATTACCTATCAGAGCGGTCGGTACAATACCCGACGGAAGACGGCAACTGGGAAGAACATGAGGTCGACTGCGGTGTCCCACAGGGCTCTTCTCTTGGGCCGACCCTGTGGGACATCGGCTTCGACTATGTCCTCCGTGGCGCCGATCTCCCCGGCGCAGAGAAGGTCGCCTATGCGGACGATACAGCTGTCGTCTGCCGTGGCAAGACAGTGCGCGAAGCGGTCATACTCGCGACGGCGGCGGTGGCGCAAACAGTCCGGCGTATTGAGTCGCTGGGTCTGAAGGTGGCGCTTCACAAATCCGAGGCCCTGATCTTCCATGGGCCGAGGAACGCCCCTCCGCCCGGTCTGGCTATCGTGGTTGGCGGAACCAGGATCGAAGTGGCGTCTTCCATGACCTACCTCGGTCTGGTACTTGACAGCCGGTGGTCCTTTAAGGAGCATTTCCGCCGGCTGTCCGAGAAGGTCACCAAGTCTGCTGGGGCTTTAGCCACTCTGCTCCCGAATCTCGGGGGCCCCAGCTTGGAGTGTCGGCGCCTCTACATGGGGGTGATACGCTCCATGTGTATGTATGGGGCGCCGATCTGGGCCGAAGATCTGTTGCCCGCAAACGGACTCGTCCTGGGGCGACTGCAGAGGGTAATGGCGACGCGGGCGGTGCGCGGATACCGCACCATATCGAAGGATGCGGCCTGCCTGCTCGCCGGCAGCGTCCCGTGGGACATAGACGCAAGAGCTCTCGCCGACATCTACTGGCGTTGCGCAGAGGTCCGCGCGGGGGGCAGCAACCCCCTTCCGGACGCCGTACGTCGGTGGAGGGCTCAAGCCAAGGACAGGACACTGGAGTTATGGGAGGAGCGCCTGCTGGAGCCACGGGTCAGCGTAGACCTAGTGGAGGCCATTCGCCCGGTTCTGAAGGACTGGGTGAAACGCAAGCACGGTGCTCTCTCGTTCCACCTTACACAGGTGCTGACCGGGCATGGCTGCTTCGGTCGGTACCTGTGTGAGATAGCCCGGAGAGAGGAGTCAGCGCGGTGCCACCACTGCACCGCGGACAGGGACACGGCCGATCACACCATCTTGGCCTGTCCCTCATGGACCAGACAAAGAGCGGCCTTAACGGCCGCCATCGGACCCGACCTCTCGCTGCCGGCACTGGTGCAAGCCATGCTGAGCAGCGAGCACCACTGGAGAGACGTAGAGAGATTTGCCGAGGAGGTGATCTCCATTAAAGAGGAAGCCGAGCGAGTCAGAGAGAGGGAGGCGCTCGACCCTCATAGGAGACGACGGCCGAGGCGTAGACGGATCGTCCAAAATGGCCGAAACGTCCCGCCTTAGCAGGGGTACTCGGGGTGGCAGTGTGGGGACGCCGCCGCCCATTGCACCGAGTCCCGAGACGGTCGTGATGCGCCTCATGTTCCTGCGCATCGCGACACCGCCGGTGAAGGATGGCCTGAACAAGCCCCCCGTTTGGGGCCTCTGTTCGGCTTAGGGGGCCATTACCCCCACCAAGAAGAGGGGCCTGCGCAAGACAGGCGCTGCGCTGACGGACCTACGGAGTAATGCTCGTCGGGTCCCGTGCATCCGTCAGCTGCAGGAGACAGGAACATCGCAGTGTTTTAGTGGGTAGGGCCGCGGCACTCACCATCTTCGCCGCGGCGAGCCCCACATATCCGCAGGGGAGTCCCCATTCCCTGCGTCGAATGCGTTACTGCATTTCACTGCGTTAAAAAAAAAAAAAGGTTAGGTTAGGTTGGGGGCGATACCGGTCTGTCCACGTCGTGTCCCTGGGCACCTCCCCCGTGCCATCGTGAGCGTTTTCACGGTGACACGGGAGGGGTGGCTGAACGCCGGTATGGCGTGTGTTTGTGTGCGTGTTTGTTTTGTATGTCTGGCAGAGCTCGCTGTGTGACGAACGAGCCCGCGACCCGGGGTGTCGGAGTGAGTTAAGATGAGCAGTCGTGATAAGCCAAGTATTCTCCGGGTGGGTCCCGGCTCCTCAGGAGCCGGAGAATCCCATGCGCCGTCTTCGGACGGTGGCCGGCCCTCGTATACGGAGGGGCCACTTATTACGAGGAAGGACGAGGGGGCCGCTAAGGCGGTGAAGAAGGAAGAGGAGGCCGCTAAAGCGGCGAGACAGAGGGCCATTCTGGCGGCGTTAGGAGGAGGAGGAAGTGACAGCGCGAAGAAGCGCGACAGCCCGAAGCCGGCGCCCATTACCGCGCCGGCGGCGGAGCTTCTAACGGACGAGGACATCGACTTCAGTCAGCCGCAGCCCAACGGCGTTGAGCGGATGCTGAAGTTGATGCAGAAGAAGAAGCTGAGAGGCGACAAGGATCTGCCGCGTGTCCTCTTGACACGCGACGTGAAAATGCCGCCTCCAAGCACCGGAAAAGACGACATTGGTAGAGACTCCCCTCGTGGTCGAGTCTCCCAACATGGACGAGACTATCCCGGATGTGACAGCGAGGACTGGCTCTCGGACTCCAGTGAGATGTCTGGCATATCGCTGGACTCCGAGGGCTTGCCCGCACTCTCGGAGAAGACGCGCCGTAAGAGGCGCTCTGACGACGACGTGACACCGCCCCTCAGCAAAGGGGCCGTGCCAAAAGCCAAGAGAGGACGCGGCCGCCCGCCAACGACTGGACAATATGTCGGTCTGGCGAAGGCGCAGGCCGACCTGAATAGAGAGAAGGAGGAGGCCCTTCGACTCCAGGCGGAGGAAGAGGTTGCCGAGGCGGCCAGGGCGGCGCGAGAGACGCGCTCTTCGCTCCTCGCGAGCCCCGCCCCCATGGAAGAAGACAGGCCAGAGCAGACCATCCACGCTCTGGCCCAATGTGTTGAGACTTCGCTGGGAACGATCTCCATGGTCGCAGCGAAGTCGAACAACCTGAAGGGGACATTCCAACGTCTTCTGAAGGAGGCGGTCAGTGACATACGCACTACCGTCGCCGCTATGAAGAACCGCGGAGCGACGGAAGAGATACGAGCCCTTGAAGCTCAGAATGCGCGGCTCCAACAAGAAGTGGAGTCTATGCGCAAGGAGTTAGAGGCGCTGCGTCAAAAAGTGTCGAAGCCGGCCGAGCAGGACATGCGCCAGCTGTTGTCTGAGGTCTCTCGTTCTAACGTAGAGACCTTCAGCAATATGCTGAACGCTCGGCTGGCCGGACTGGAGAGTCGGCTCCTCCCAGAGCCTCGACTGCGACCTCCGCTTGCGGCGGACAGAGCCCGGAGTGTTACCCCGGCCACCGTCGAAAGTGTAGAGGCAATACCGGAGAAGACGCCGGGGACCCCGAAGCCAAAAGCCAAGGGGAAACCGGCCCAAAAGAAGACGCGGCAGCCCGTCGCCACAGAGGCCCCACAAGAGGCCCCTGCCGCGCCCGAGGCGCCCAAGGCCAAAAAGGGCCGAAAGAAGAAGAAGCGGCCGTCAATGGCTGCTCAGGAGGCGGCACAAGGGGGAGCGACCATCAGCTCCCCTGGTACAGAGACCCCTTGGACCACGGTGGGTCCGAAGGGTGGGAAGAAGAAGGGGGCGGCTACACCATCTACAGCCCCCCCGAAGAAGAAGAAGAAGCCGAGGCTCCGCGTCCCCGCCACTGCGGCCGTCGCTCTCACTATTGAAGAGTCGGCCGTGAAGGCGGGTATGACGTACGCCAAGGCGCTTGAGACGGCCCGGCGGGCGGTGAACATCGCGGAGTTCGATATTCCGCAAGTCCGCTTCCGCCGGGCCCGAACTGGAGGGCGCCTCCTCACTATCGCCGGCGAGGGTGCAGAGAAGAAGGCGGACGCCTTTGCCGCGAGGCTGAGGACCGTCCTGCCTCAGGAAGTGAAAGTCGGGCGGCCAGCTGCTTGCGCGGAGATGCGCATCGCCGGCCTTGACGACTCTGTGACGGCCGCCGAAATCATGGAAGCGGTCGCACTTGAAGGGGAGTGCCTGGCCGGCGATGTCCGGGTGGGGCCGATTAGAGAGGGGCCGCGGGGGGACGGATCGTGTTGGGTCCGCCTTCCAGTCGCGGCCGCTAAGAAGCTCTCGAGCTCTGGGCGGTTGCGTATTGGTTGGGTGTCGGCGAGGGTGGCGTTGCTGGCCGCGAGGCCAACGCGCTGCTTCCGCTGCCAGGACACCGGCCACGTGGCTGCCAAGTGCCAGTGCCCGGTGGACCGTAGTGGGACATGTTTCCGGTGCGGGAAGCCGGGGCACAAGGCGGCGGAGTGCGGGGCAGCGGAGCCGAACTGCTCCCTGTGCGAGGCCGCTGGCAGAGTTGAAAGGGGGCACGAGCTGGGCAGATGTCCATCTGCCAAAAAGCCGGCCCCCGGAGAAGACAAGGCGCCGACCAAAAAAGCCCGACAGAAGTCGAGGCCAAGGGGCGCGCGGGCCCCGCTCGCTCCCGCCCGAATGGAGACGGACGCCTAGACCCGTGGGCGGTGATCGGGGGATCCCGCCCACTGTATGGGTCCCGAGAAGACAGCCCCCCTATAGCCCGGGGGGCTCTCGGTGAGGAACGCGGCTCAAGCCGCTTGAAGAAGGTGCCGGTTGCGGCTGCGCGCTGGGAGGGGCGGAGTTGTAGTCGCTCCGCGGTTTCCCGTCCCTCCCGCACAAGGCGCATGACGAAGGGCTGGGGGGGTTTTAGTGGGTAAACCTCGTGTAGGGAGTCCCACATACCCCCGCCCCTTCCCCCGAGGGGGCGGGGGATGCGTAATGCATTTCCCCTCCTAAAAAAAAAAAAAAAAAAAAAAAAAAAAAAAAAAAAAAAAAAAAAAAAAAAAAGGTTAGGTTAGGTTAGGTTAGGTTAGGTTAGGTTAGGTTAACGTACTGCTGAGGCCCTGCGTCCAGTTCTTGCGGCGTGGATGCGTCGCAAGAGAAAACCCCTCACCTTCCGCCTTGCTCAGGTGCTCACCGGACATGGTTGTTTCGGTGCGTACCTGTGTAAGGTCGCCAGGAGGGAGCCTACGCCAGCCTGCCACGACTGTGGCGCTGCGGAGGACACGGCCCAGCACACCCTCGAGGTGTGCGATCGCTGGGCCGTGCAGCGCCACGATCTTGTGGCAGTGCTAGGCGGGGACCTCTCGCTCCCGAGCATGGTGCGCTGCATGCTTGAGAGCGATGAGGCCTGGCAGGCGGCGGTCTCTTTCTGCGAGTATGTCATCTCGCAGAAAGAGACCGCGGAGCGGAATAAAATAAAAATAACAAAAGCTTGTGAAGTGGATAAAGGAATTTTGAAAGCTTATCGCTGACGAAGACATGCGTCTCGTTCGGATCTCGGCAAGTGTTCAAGTCAAATGGAGAGTTCTGTTTTAGTTGGAGTAACAACAGCAGCTGGTCATTTGGATTTGGATCCATGCACATGGTATCACGCACCAAAGTAAGTAAATACTTCCAGTTTACACACAAGACCAAGAATAGCTGTGTTGTCTAGTACCTAAAAGTAATGCGTAAAAGTTGTTAGCTATTTTGGGTATACTAATGGAGGGCAAAATATGTTGAGAGCTCATACTTATTTATTTATTTAACTCTGTATTGTACACAAGATACACATATAAAGATATAATTAACACAGAAAGACGACACAAAGGAACTGCTTATTTCTAAAAGAAATCTCTTACAGCAGCCCTACGAAGAGATACAATTTAAAAGACAGCAGATAGGATGTGCACAATCAATAGCTATTAATTAATATAACTAAATCAACTATATATACAACAATATTGAACTAATAATAATTTATACTAAGACTATAATATAAAACCTATATATAAAATCAATAAATAATAATATGAATATAATAAATAAATACTATATGTATACATAATAATACAAATTACGGTGATTGAGAATTAAGATAATGCTCTTTCAATCGTCTTTTAAACACAGCGATAGTTGGACTGTCACGAACAGTGTGGGGAAGCGAGTTCCATAATCTGACTGCGTGCACGGTAAAGGAATAGGAGTAGAAATTGGTACGATGGGATGGGAGGGAAAGGTTAGTTCTGACACTGGATCTGCACGGGATTTCAGGAGGGTGGGAAAAGTTAAATCTATCTAGCAGATAGGATGGAGAGAGAGGATTATGCAAAATATTATACTTAAAGTAAACAGAGGATATGGGAGTTGCGACGGAGACGGATAGGAAGCCAGTTGAGCCTCAACCTGAAGGCTGATACGTGATCAAATTTTTTAAGTCCAAACACAAAACGGATACAGAGATTCTGTAAACATTCTAGTTTTGTTAACAGCTCCTCGGTGATGTCCAAGTAGCAGGAGTCGGCGTAGTCTAGGATAGGAAGGATTAGGGTCTTACAACGAACACTAGATATAAATATGTATTAACGAACTTATATTTTTGCATGTATGCCGATGGATCATGGAAGGAGGACGGAACTGCCAGGTGCGGTGGAGCCGAAGATCACATGATGATTCTGGGAGGTGATATGCGCGCTGCCGTAGGATGAGTTGCAGCAGCCTCGAAGACGTCTTTGCTTTAACGACAATAAATATTACATACGAGACTTTCATTATTTACCCTTTATCATGGTTTGTGCTCACATCACAAGCCGTGATGCTTTGTAGTTTGTACTTGAAAGATGGCATGAGTAAATGTCATTTTGACAGCTGTGACGGTGACAGATGTCAAAGTGACATTGATGCCTAAGATAGGTTCCTCCGGGACCGCTAACCTAACGATTAAAATCCGGAAGAACCCACGCAAAAACTTTTTTGACCTAACCTAAGCGTATTTACACGGCGCCGCAGCAGCAGCCATATATATATTAATATGGTATCCCATAAGGGATCACACTGGCGATTAGCGAGCAATTTGAAAGCGACGCGATTGCGTGGCGTGCACGCAGCTTGCCTTCGGCGTTTTGGACACTCAGCAGCAAAATGGATTCTGACGTCACTCCCTAGACGAGTCTACTATATACATATAATAATAATCTGTGTAGACGAGTGTACAAAATGGCGTCCACGCCACGCCGCGCTATTGCGCGTGCTATAGTGGCGTGTGCGCTGCGCAGTCGCGTCGCTTTCAATTCGCTCGCTAATCGCCAGTGTGATAAGGCACTTAACCTAACCTCCCATAACCTAACGTCCCATAACCTAACCTCCTTTAACCTAACCTCCTTTAACCTAACCTCCTTTAACCTAACCTCCTTTAACCTAACCTCCTTTAACCTAACCTCCTTTAACCTAACCTCCTTTAACCTAACCTCCTTTAACCTAACCTCCTTTAACCTAACCTCCTTTAACCTAACCCCCTTTAACCTAACCCCCTTTAACCTAACCCCCTTTAACCTAACCCCCTTTAACCTAACCCCCTTTAACCTAACCCCCTTTAACCTAACCCCCTTTAACCTAACCCCCTTTAACCTAACCCCCTTTAACCTAACCCCCTTTAACCTAACCCCCTTTAACCTAACCTCCTTTAACCTAACCTCCTTTAACCTAAACTCCTTTAACCTAACCTCCTTAAACCTAACCTCCTTTAACCAAACCCCCTTTAACCTAACCCCCTTTAACCTAACCCCCTTTAACCTAACCCCCTTTAACCTAACCCCCTTTAACCTAA
Source organism: Aricia agestis (assembly GCF_905147365.1). Lineage (NCBI taxonomy): Eukaryota > Metazoa > Arthropoda > Insecta > Lepidoptera > Lycaenidae > Aricia > Aricia agestis. Next base: position 14,433,441 of record NC_056424.1, read on the forward strand.
CCCCCTTTAACCTAACCTCCTTTAACCTAACCTCCTTTAACCTAACCTCCTTTAACCTAACCTCCTTTAACCTAACATCCTTTAACCTAACCTCCTTTAACCTAACCTCCTTTAACGTAACTACATTCAACCTCACTCCATTCAACCTAACTACTTACTAGGTTAGGTTAAAAGGGGGGTCTTTAACCTAACCTTCTTTAACCCAATTTCCTTAAACTAAACTCCCTTCACCTAACCTCCCTTAACCTAACTCCATTCAACCTAACTCCATTCAACCTAACTCCATTCAACCTAACTCCATTCAACCTAACTCCATTCAACCTAACTCCATTCAACCTAACTCCATTCAACCTAACTCCATTCAACCTAACTCCATTCAACCTAACTCCATTCAACCTAACTCCATTCAACCTAACTCCATTCAACCTAACTCCATTCAACCTAACTCCATTCAACCTAACTCCATTCAACCTAACTCCATTCAACCTAACTCCATTCAACCTAACTCCATTAAACCTAACTTCGCAATATTATGAGAGAGCCCCTCCTTTTACTATGCCAGAGAGCTATTTGTGTAGTTACTCGAGCGTCACTGAGTCCTAGTCGGTTTTTTTACAATAAGTAAAACCGATAAAAAATAATAAGAGCGTTTTTTACTTAAGCGGGTTCAGAAACTGAATCATTTTAAATTTATTAAGAAAATTGCTTAATAATTTTAGGTAAATTATAACAAGATTTTAAACAACAAGGACTAAATCATTTAGTTTAGCGCAACACAAAATATCTGCGAAGCTTAGTAAAGAAAATAATTATGAAGATTTTTTTTACCCACCAAGTGAGAAATCTGATTTCGGTACCATGATAACTGGACACAATATGTCAGAAGCCTATACAAGCTTACGGCCGTTCCCAATATTTGATCTATCTCTGGTTTTGCCCTACTAGAGATAGGAATAACTCATAATTGACATAAAATATATGTATCTAATGTCTAATGTGAGTTATTCCTATCTCTAGTAAGGCAAAACCAGAGATAGATCAAATACTGGGAACGGCGGTTAATCTAACACGCTTGAGTATGTCGCAAAATTATTCCCTTTTGGACTACTACTATAACAACTATTAGGAAAGAGAAAAAGATTAAATAAAGCGTGTACCACGTTCATATAAATCCATCGATCGTGGAATAACGAGACACAATAGCTTATCTATTGTTATCGCGGCCGGATGCGGCCGCTTAGGGCTTCATGAATTAAATCAATACCTAATAAGTTAGCACTTGACATATACTTTATCTACGCTACTTTTGGTCGTTGCCATAGTACCGAGCTTATTTACGTCACTTCATTACTATTCTTTACAAATAAAGCACTACGATACAAAATGCTGTTTTCATTACACAACAGAGTTGGCGACGAGGATGACTGCAAACTTGAAGAATTGGAAGAGGATTCACGCCTCTATACGCGCACAATTTTCGAGGTGGGAATCATACATAAACACACTACATGAGGATCTTGATTACGCAGAGGCTCATGTCAGACTACAACGCCTACACGAAGACTTCCAATTACTTCGAGAACTACAACAGAACATAATATGTGAAATACCTGATGAAGAATAATTAGAAGATGAAATTGAAACAATGCACGACATTGAGGAGGAATTCATATCCATCAAACTAAAACTCCTTAATATGCAACAACGAGTTGAAACTAATTCTCAAACTTCACGAAGTTTTCAATTACATATTACTGAGAATAAACCTATACGCTGCAATATATCGGAAGAATATTCAAGCAAGGAAAACCTACAGTCTACGAAATATTTTGAGGATCCAGCTACAACTGATGGCGTCATACATAAGCCATTAACATGTACACCTACGGAGCCGAGCACACAGAGCGAAAAACTACTACAAGAAAATATGAATACACGATGCGAATACGATTCCTCTGACAGAATACAATATACAACATTGAAGGAAGAAAAAGATACAAACGACATTCGGAAAAGAAAATATATAGAACGGAGCGAATACAAAATAATGGTTACTATGCAAGGAGGAGCAAAAAATATTTCTTATCTGGTATATTCCAAAGAAATACAACAAACAACGAAAAACAAAAACAAGTTCAAGATACGTAAGCATAAATGGAAAGAAAAAAAAGAAGAAGCGAATAGGAATACGTGAGAAAGAAGGGATTCATTTCCATATACAAAATCACATACACACTTCAGGAATATACGAGAGACCTACAAGAAAAGAGCCACTGCAATTTACATCGAATAAAGGAGGAGGAGGCGGATACCAACTTAAAACCAATACTACGGATGCTGTAGCAGTTGCTGTATGAAGTAACCTACAGCAGCTCTTGCCTACGCAAGGCATTCTGGAATAGCGGGGGAGAGCTGACATATACTTTATCTATGCTACTTTTGGTCGTTGCCATAGTACCGAGCTTATTTACGTCACTTCATTACTATTCTTTACAAATAAAGCACAAGCCAAGAAGCTCTCGAGCTCTGGGCGGTTGCGTATTGGTTGGGTGTCGGCGAGGGTGGCGTTGCTGGCCGCGAGGCCGACGCGCTGCTTCCGCTGCCAGGACACCGGCCACGTGGCTGCCAAGTGCCAGTGCCCGGTGGACCGTAGCCGGACTTGTTTTCGGTGCGGGAAACCGGGGCACAAGGCGGCAGAGTGCGGGGCTGCAGCACCAAACTGCGCCCTGTGCGAGGCCGCTGGCAGGGCCGAAAGGGGGCACGAGCTGGGTAGATGCCCATCTACGTCAAAGCCGGCCCCCGGAGAAGACAAGGCGCCGACCAAAAAGGCTCGACACAAAAAGTCGAGACCTAAAGGCGCGCGGGCCCCGCCCGCTCCCGCCCGAATGGAGACGGACGCCTAGACCCGTGGGCGGTGATCGGGGGATCCCGCCCACAGTATGGGTCCCGAGAAGACAGCCCCCCTATAGCCCGGGGGGCTCTCGGTGAGGTACGCGGCTCAAGCCGCTTGAAGAAGGTGCCGGTTGCGGCTGCGCGCGGGGAGGGGCGGAGTTGTAGTCGCTCCGCGGTTCCCGCCCCTCCCGCACTAGGCGCGTGACGGAGGGCTGGGGGGGTTTTAGTGGGTAGACCTCTTGTAGGGAGTCCCACATACCCCCGCCCCTTCCCCCGAGGGGGTGGGGGATACGCAAAGTATTTCCCCTCCTAAAAAAAAAAAAAAAAAAAAAAAAAAAAAAAAAAAAAAAAAAAAAAAAAAAAAAAAAAAAAAAAAAGAAAAGGTTAGGTTAGGTTAGGTTAGGTTAGGTTAGGTTAGGTTAGGTTGGGGGCGATACCGGTGCTCGACCCCCGACGACGAAGACGGACAAGGCGACAACATGTCATTCAGATTGACGACTTGCCGCCCTAGATGGGGAGCTCGGGCGACGGTATGGGGATGCCGCCGCCCAACGAACGAGCCCCTGAGAGGGTCGCGATGCGCTATGTACTCTTCGCGCATCGCGACACCAGAGAACGGACTGCCTATGCAAGCCCTGGTAGGGCCTCTGTTCGGCGGTAGGAGCTGATTCGCTCTAACGAAGAGGAGCCTGCTATTAGCACGCGGGCAGACACGCTTGCAGAGCCGCGGAGTTGAGCTCGCGCGTTCTCGTGACCCTGCAAAGTGGTGCGATGAAGAGTACCGTCGGGTTTTAGTGGGTAGGGCTGCGGTCAATTCACCATCTTCACGACCGCAGCGAGCCCCACATACTCGCTGGGGAGTCCCCAATCCCCGCGAGATGCGTCAAGGCATTTCCCGACGCAAAAAAAAAAAAAAAAAAAAAGGGGGCGATACCGGTCCGTCCACGTTCGTGTCCCTGGGCGCCTGGGTACGCCACCCCGCCCTTTACACGGACGTGACGTATCCAGGATGGCTGAACACCGGTCTTTCCTGTCTTTCTCTCTTTTTATAGTTTACTCTTCATTTGTATTGTTTTGTTTTTGTTTCACTACCTTTCACCATCTTTTCTACTCTGTCTTTCCGTTTTGCTTACACTCTTCTTTACACCAGCGTGTGTTTCTGTGTACATGTGTGTGAGTGTTTGTGGATGGATGGACCCGTGGGTCCCTAATCCCCGGTTTGTGGTGCCCGGCCTTGGGATGCGTGGCGAGCAGGTGGCTTACGTCGCAAGGGCACTAGGGCAGAATCTCCCTCTAAAGATCAAATCATGGCGGAACGTAATTTGAAAACTACTCCCCGGGTGGGTCTTGGTAGTCCGGTGGACACCAGGGAATCCCACACCCCCTCTAACCAGGGGGTCTGTCGGACGTATACGGGGCCGGCACAAAATACGTTGGAGGTAGAGGAGGCCGCTGCGGCGGTGAGTGATGGAAAGGGCGCGACTACGCGCGATTGTCCGAAGCCGGCGCACCTAACCGCGCCGGTGGCGGATGCAATAACCGACGAGGACGTCGACTTCTCCGTCTATCAGCCTAACGGCGTAGAGCGGGTGAAGAAACTGGCTCAGAGAAAGAAGGAGCGGGGTTGTCCAATCCGGGACTTACCCAACCTGCCGCCTGTGCTGCAGTACCGGGATGTTCTCGGGAAGCAGCCCCGCGCTCCTACTCCTACCGGACGTGACGAAGAGGTCGGTAGAGAGTTGACGCGCTCACCTCGCGTCGTTCTGCGCGACGTGATGCGTGAATTCTCGATACCGCCTCCACAAGAACGAGACCATTCCACCGGACTTGATAGTGAGGACTGGCCCGCGGACTCCGACGATACTGCCTCGGACATATCGATGGACTCCGAGGGCCTGCCCACAACACCGGACAGGACACGCCTGAAAAGGCGAAACTCTGATGAAGACATGGGGCCGCCCATCAGTAAAGGGGCGGTGCCCAAAGCGAAGAAGGGACGTGGCCGGCCACCAACCACCGGCCAATACGTCGGCTTTGGTAAAGCTCAAGCGGAGCTAAACAAGGAGAAGGAGGAAGAACGCCGGGCTGCATTCAGGGCGAAAGTCGAGGAGGTAGCCCGAGCGGCACGGGAAGCGCGAGAAGCGAGGGAAGCGCGAGCGTCCCTTCGCGCAAGCCCTGCCCCGGCCGATAACACGGAGCAGACCAGCGCCGGCCTGGCAGCCGACGTAGAGAGGGCCTTAGACATGGTGACCATGGTCGCCACAAGGTCCTCCAACCTGAAAGGGACCTACCAGCGGGCCCTCAAGGAGGCGGTCGCCTCTATAAAGGTGGCCGTCACCGAGATGAGAGGACGCGGTATGAATGAGGAGATGCGGGCACTGGAGGCGCAAAATGACCGCCTTCTGCGCCAAGTGAACGCGATGCGCCGGGAATTAGAGGAGCTCCGCCGTCGCGTCACTGGACCCGCAACTGACGACCTGCAAAAGATGTTGTCGGAGGTCTCACGTTCCAATATTGAGACCTTCGGCAACATGCTAAATGCAAGGATTGCCGGCTTGGAGGACAGGCTCCTTCCGGAGCCCCGAAGAAGACCGCCGCTGGCGGCGGACAGTGCTGGTCCATTATCCGGCGCCCCACCAACGGCGGCACAGAAGAAGACGCCGAAGCCGAAGAAGACGGCACCGGCGAAAGCCCCGGACGAGAGTTCGGCGGGCGGCGCGGCGGCTCCTTTACAGCCGCCCGCTGCACCTGTGGAGAAGAGGGCTGCAAAGCCCAACAAGAAGAAGAAAAGAAAGAAGCGGCCATCAATGGCCGCTCAGGAGGCGGCAAAGGGGGGGCAGAACACCAACGCCCCTCCCGCCGAGGCCCCGTGGACCACAGTCGGTCCGCGCAGGCCCAAACAGAAGAAGAAAGGGGCGGCTACTCCAGCTAAGGCCGCCCCCAAGAAGAAGAAAAGGGCGAAACTTCGTGCCCCTGCAACCGCGGCAATCACCGTCACGCTGATGGAGAGCGCCGCGGCGAAGGGGGTCACATATAAGGACGTCCTTTTAAAGGCGAAGGACGCCGCAACGGCCGGGATGGTGGAACTCAACATCGACAAGCTCGAGTTCCGCTTCCGTCAGGCCCAAACCGGCGCGCGCGTCCTCACCATACCTGGTGAGGGCGCCAACGAGAAAGCGGACGCCCTCGCCGCAAAGATGCGGGAGGTGCTGGACCCGGAAGAGGCGAAGATCGGTCGCCCGGCGAAATGCGTAGAAATGCGCATCGCCGGGCTGGACGACTCGGCCACAACCGCCGACGTGCTACAAGCGGTTGCCAGAGAAGGGGGGTGCCCGACTACATCCATCAGGTCGGGCCCCATAAAGAAAGGAAGGTGGGGCGATGGCTCGCTATGGCTGAGCGTCCCCGTCGCGGCAGCCAAGAAGCTGATCAGCTTGGGGCGGCTGCGAGTGGGCTGGGTCTCGGCGAAGGTGACACTGCTGGCCGCGAGGCCTAAGCGGTGTTACCGATGCCTTGACACCGGCCACCTGGCGACGACATGCCAGTGCCCGGTGGACCGCAGCCGGAACTGCTTCCGCTGTGGGAAGCCGGGGCACAAGGCCGCCGAGTGCCGGGAGAAGCAACCCAACTGCTTCTTCTGCGAGGCACTCGGCAAAGAGAAAGACCACGTGCTGGGTAGCAGCGGCTGCATCACAGTGAAGAAGCCGCTCCCCAGCACCAAGCGCCGGAAGAGACGAGGAGCTCCCTCCGATAAGGCTCGGCCGAAGGAGCCTGGAGCCGGCGGTGCTGGGGTTAGTCAGCCCCAGCCCGCCATGGAGGTGGAGCCATAGGCCCGTGGGCGGTTGATCGGGGGATCGCCGCCCGCACGAAGGGCCCCGAGAAGAAAGCTCCCTAGATGCCCGGGGAGCTCTCGGTGAAGAAAGGCGGCGGCAGAACACCAGCCGCCGCAGCGGAGTAGTGCCGGATGCGGCGAACGGCTATGTTGGGTGCGGAAGTCCAGATAAGTGCCCGCGCCCCACGATGGCCTGAAGGAGGGCATGGGGGGGTTTTAGTGGGTAAACCTTGTGTAGGGAGTCCCACATACCCCCGCCCCTTCCCCCGAAGGGGTGGGGGATACGTAACGTATTTCCCCTCCTAAAAAAAAAAAAAAAAAAAAGGTTAGGTTAGGTTAGGTTAGGTTAGGTTAGGTTGGGGGCGATACCGGTCCGTCCACGTTCGTGTCCCTGGGCGCCTGGGTGCGCCGCCCCGCCCTTTACACGGGGTGAGGCACTCAGGATGGCTGAACGCCGGTCTTTCACTATCTTTCTCTTCTTTTTGGTACGATACTCTTCTTTTGTATTGTTTTATTTTAGTTGTCCTATCTTTCACCATCTTTTCTTCTCTATCTTTCATTTTTTGTTGTGCTCTTCTCTACATCATTGTTTGTTTGTGTGTGAAATTCAGTGAGTGATTGTGTGATGGATGGGCCCGTGGGCCCCGAACCCTAAGCTGGTGACGTCCGGTGACGGGGTGCATGGCGAGTCGGTGACTACGCACCTAGGATGTGGGGCAGAATCACCCCCAAATGATCAAATATGGAAGAGCGTATTTTGAAAAACACTCCCCGGGTGGGTCTTGGTGGTCCGGTGGACACCAGGGAATCCCACACCTCTTCGGAGGTCTGTCGGGCGTATACGGGGCCGGCACAAAATGCGTTGGAGGGTGTGGAGGCCGCTGCGGCGGCGAGTGGAGGTGGTGGCGCATCTTCGCGCGATGGTCCGAAACCGGCGCTCCTAACCGCGCCGGTGGCGAACATACTAACGACGAACGACAACTCCAGGCACACGGCCCGATCGCCGGTGGTGCAGTTGGAGCGATTACTTGGTTTGGAAGGCGGATCGCGGGTGACGACACCCGTGTCCGATATCGATTTGGCTTTGTCGACAGCAAGTGAAGGAGAAAGTGGATCACGGGTATTAACGCCTGTATCCACTGGTACAGTTCGCTCAGGTTTGTTTTTCAAGCCTGGGATTGGAAGTGACGAGAGCGACAGTGAGTCTGCTGTCTCCCAAAACAAGGATGATGACATGCACAAGACTAAAGACCGCTTCCGACGCAAGAGGCGTGGTAGCGAGTTGGAGGATAGCCCGGAGAAGAATAGGGGAGCAGCGAGGAAGCCCTCCTCCAAACGAGGTAGAGGGAGACCTCCCACCACAGGGATGTACGTCGGTTTGGCCAAGGCCAAAAAAGACTTTAACGACGAGGAGATGAGAGCTATGCAGCTCGAGGCCGAGAAAGAGATTTTTGAGTCAGGCAGGAGAATACCGCAGTTCCGGGCAGGCCGGCTGTCGGGCAACTCCTCAAACTCGGACGCGACTGCTGTAGAGGCGCGGGAAGTTACGGCGGCTTCTGTGGGCGTCGTAATTACCGAATGTCTGGGGGCCATTAACAGTGTGGCCGTGAAGTCGAAAAATCTGAAGGGGACTTCTGTCGCTACTCTTAAAAAAGCGACCCAGGCACTAAGTGAGGCCTTCTCGGCCATAATGAATCGGTCAGTCTCGGATGAGACGAGAGCCCTTGAGGCGGCGAACGCACGTCTCTCAAGGGAAATCAACGAGATGAAAGCGGAGTTGGAAGCCGTCAAGCGCAAGCTCGCCGATGCCCAACCACAACCCACTCCTGTCTCTATCGGAAGGGAGTTGGATGTGGAAGAGCTCCTACAGCGGGCAGTGCGCGAGGCGGTCTCGCTGACGAACGCCCGGATGGACGCGCGGCTGGAGGGTCTCGAGGCCCGGCTTTTGCCGGAGCCACGCCTAAGACCTCCTCTGGCCGCAGATAAGAAAAACGACGAAGCCCAAGGCGCAGCGGTAGCAGCGTCGAAGGCCAAGGAGAGGACTCCGGAGCCGGAGCATGCGGTGTCAACTCTGATGCCTCCGTTGAATCCTGGTCCGGCTCTGAAAAAGAAAAAGAAAGTTAATAAAAAGTCGGCCGCAGCCGTAGAAGCGGCGGCCGCCAGACGCGACACTGCCCCATCTACGGCTGCGAAAGGACCAAATCCGACCGAGCAATGGTCGGAAGTAGTCAAAAGGGGAGGGAAGATTCAGAAGAAGGGCGAAGGAAAGAAGGAAGGGCCTAAACAGAAAGGACAGGCTAAGAAAAAGAGAAAGAGAAAAAGTCTCCGCGCTCCTAAAACTGCGGCAGTAGTTATCACACTGCAGGAGGGTGCGGAGAAGAGGGGCGTCACGTACAAAGACGTGATGGACAAGGCCAAGGGGAGTCTCGATATTGTCACCCTCGAGATCCCCGCGGTCAAGTTTAAGCGGGCCGTGACCGGGGCCCGTATGTACGAGGTCTCGGGATCGTCCTGCAAGGAGAAGGCGGATACTCTGGCAAGTAAGCTGAGAGAGGTTTTAGGAGAGGAAGACGTCCGGATATCTCGGCCACAAAAGTGTGCCGAGCTTCGAATATCGGGAATGGACGACTCCGCCACTGCGTCGGAGGTTGCCGCAGCCATCGCAAGAGCTGGTTGCTGCGCGGCTGAGGACATAAAGGTGGGAGAAATAAGAGTGGATCGTAGTGGCTGCGGCACGGCCTGGGTAAAGTGCCCGGTCGAGGCCGCAAAGGTAGTGACAGCGCCTGGTGCCAAACTGTACGTCGGGTGGACCATGGTGCGCGTGACGCTTCTGTCGGCACGCGTCATGCGATGCTACCGTTGCCACGAAGTCGGTCATACGCGGGCGACTTGCCCCTCTGATACAGACCGAGGAGATTTGTGTTTCCGCTGTGGGCAGCCTGGTCACACAATCAAGACCTGCGGAAACCCACCCCACTGCGCGCTGTGCGCGGCGAACGGGAGGAAGGCGGACCACGTCGTAGGGAGCACACCCTGCAAGATACCGCGGAAGAAGGGAAAGGGCTCCAATAAGAGCCAATCGCCCAAGGCTGCTACTCCAACTACAGTAGCCTCTGGAGCGGGAGTGGCCCCCATGGAAGCCCAATAACGGATTCCATAAGGTTCTTGCAGGGGAACCTGAACCACAGCGCTCAGGCGCAGGATTTGTGGTCTCAGGAGATGCTGAGGAGGTCAATCGACGTCGGTGTGATTGCCGAGCCGTACCGAATCCTCCCTAGGGGTGACTGGTTGGGCAGCGCGGACTCGACGGTGGCGTTAGTGTTCGGTCCCAAAATCGTTCCTCCATCTACAAGGAGGTCGACTCGGGGCCGCGGCTTCATCGTTGCGGATGTGGGGGCCCTCACTGTCGTGGGGGTCTACTTTTCACCGAATAGACCCATCGCCGAGTTCGAGGCGTTTCTTCTCCGGCTCACCACCTTCGTGAACGGAGCAGCTAATCCCGTGGTCGTCGCCGGAGACTTCAATGCGAAGTCCACGCGCTGGGGTTCCCCGGCGACGGACGTGAGAGGCAGAGCAGTAACGGACTGGCTGGCAATCACCGGCCTGGTCGTGGCCAACAGAGGTGCCGCTAGTACCTGCGTCCGGCGGCAAGGTGAATCCATTGTGGACCTGACCTTTGTCAGTCCAACAATCGCTCGCCGAACAAGCGGCTGGAGGGTCCTCGGAGAGGTCGAGACCCTCTCGGACCACCTATACATAGGTTTCGAAATAGTCTCCGTGTCGGAACCTGGCCGCCGATTTCCATCCGGTGGCGGCCCAAGGTGGTCCCTGAGAGGTCTGGATCGAGACCTTCTCGAGGAAGCGGCCATCGTCGCATCGTGGGCACCTCTGCCGTCGGACGACGTCGAGGAGTGCGCGGATTGGCTGAATGAGGCAGCTCGCAACATTTGCGAAGCCTCAATGCCACGCGCTGGACCCGTCATGCCTCGGCGCCAGACCTACTGGTGGCGCCCGGAGCTTAGGCAACTCCGTCAGGAGTGCGTGGCCGCGCGACGCCGCTACTTGCGGTACCGCCGTCGACGGACGAGACAGGAGGCGGAAGAAGAAGCCGTCTACAACGGCTACCGATTGGCACGCCAGGCACTACGAGAGGCCATAAAGGTGGCGAAAAAGGAGGCGTGGGAGGAGTTTCTGGGCACATTGGAGCAGGATCCGTGGGGCAAGCCTTACAAATGGGTGAGGCAGAAGCTTCGCCCCGCTGCCCCACCACTTACCCAGAATATGCAGCCCGATCTCCGTCGCTCGGTACTCTCGGCCCTATTTCCATCCAGGGCCGAGTGGTCTCCGCCAGTTATGAGACCATCGAGTATGGAGTCTGAGGATGAGGAAGACGTACCGCCAGTGTCGGCTGAAGAGCTGGCAGCGGCCGTACATAAAATGAGCCAGAGAAACAGGGCTCCTGGACTGGACGGGGTCCCCGGTCGCGTCTGGGTGCTAGCCATGAAGCACCTGGAGGCGCACGTGCTCGAACTCTTTACCAAATGTCTGGTGCAGGGCCGAGTGCCGCGCCGGTGGAAGACGGGCAAGCTAGTGCTGCTCCGTAAAGATGGACGACCGGAGGACCAGCCGTCGGCCTACCGCCCTATCGTTTTGATCGACGAGATATGCAAGACCCTGGAGAGGGTGATCGTGGCGCGCCTCACCCGCCACCTTGAGGGCGCCGGCCCGAACCTGAGTGATGCTCAGTTCGGGTTCAGGGCTTGTCGGTCAACGATAGATGCGGTGGCGCGTGTGCGGCAAATCTCAGAGGAGGAAATCTCTCGGGGCGGGGTGGTGTTGGTCGTCTCGTTGGACATTACCAACGCTTTCAACACCCTGCCCTGGGAGACAATAAAGGAGGGACTTAGGTACCACCGAGTGCCGAGATACTTGCGCCGAACTATCGGCAATTATCTCTCTGAGCGCTCGGTGCAATACCCAACCGAGGAGGACGACTGGGAGGAGTTGGAGGTGGACTGCGGCGTCCCACAGGGCTCGTCGCTCGGTCCGGGCCTATGGGACATAGGCTACGACCACGTGCTCCGCGGCGCCAATCTTCCGGGCGTGGAGCTCGTCGCGTACGCGGATGACACGGCAGTCGTCTGCCGCGCCAAGTCCCACCGAGAGGCAAAAATACTGGCAACGGCAGCAGTCGCACAAGTTGTGCGAAGAATCCAGGCGTTGGGTCTGACGGTGGCGCTGAACAAGTCGGAGGCCCTCTTGTTCCATGGGCCCAGGAACGCGCCTCCGCCGGGCCTGGAAGTAATAGTGAGCGGGACGAGGATCCAAGTTGCGTCCACAATGACCTATCTCGGTCTGGTCCTCGATAGTCGGTGGTCATTTAAGGAACACTTCCGCCGACTATCCGAGAAGGTGAAGAGGTCTGCGGGCGCCTTGGCCTCGCTGCTCCCAAATCTCGGGGGCCCGAGTTTGACCTGTCGGCGTCTCTACATGGGCGTCGTCCGTTCGATGGTCATGTATGGGGCGCCGATCTGGGTGGACAGTTTGTTGCCCGAGAACAGGCTGGCCCTGGGACGGCTACAGCGAGTGATGGCGACGCGTGCAGTCCGAGGATATCGCACTATCTCTCGCGACGCATCGTGCCTCCTTGCTGGAAGCGTTCCTTGGGACTTGGACGCTCAAACCCTCGCCGAAGTGTATTGGCTTGGCGCAGCGGTCCGCGCGAGGGGAAGCAACCCCTTACCGGAAGCCGTACGTCGGTGGAGGGACCGAGCTGAGGAAGCGGCCATCGAGCTTTGGGAGGAGCGACTCCTCGAGCCGCAAGTCAGTGTGGAACTGGTGCTGGCTATCAGGCCGGTACTCAAAGAGTGGTTGACCAGAAAGCACGGCGCGCTCTCCTTCCGACTCACGCAGGTGCTGACCGGGCACGGCTGCTTTGGTCGCTACCTGTGTGAGATCGCGAACAGAGAAGAGAGTACGCGCTGTCACCACTGCGATTGTGACAGGGACACGGCGGAGCACACAGTGTCTGCCTGTCCTTCTTGGACTCGACAACGGGCGGCCCTTACGGCCGCCATTGGATTTGACATTTCGCTGCCCGCGCTCGTTCGCGCCATGGTGGGCAGCGAACCCGGATGGACAGCGGTGCAGACCTTCTGTGAGGAGGTCATCGCCGCGAAGGAGGAGGCCGAGCGAGTGAGGGAGCTGGAAGCGCTCGACCCCCGCCGAAGGAGACGGCCGAGGCGACGACAGGTCATTAGTAGTAATGACCACTTGCCGCCTTAGCCGGGGGGCTCGGGGTGGCGGCATGGGGATGCCGTCGCCTGTCAAATCGAGTCCCCGAGTGGGTCGTGATGCGCTGCGTATTCTTCGCGCATCGCGACACCCCGGAGAGTCAGGCCTATGCAAGCCCCGGGAGGGCCTCTGTTCGGCCTTTAGGAGCCCTAGTGCTCCACAGAAGACGGGCCTGCCGTGACACGCAGGCAAAGACATGCAGGACCGCGGACGAAGGCTCACGCGTGCTCGCAACCCTGCATGGGACACAGAAGAATACCGTCGGGTTTTAGTGGGTAGGGCTGCGGTCAATTCACCATCTCCACGACCGCAGCGAGCCCCACATACTCGCTGGGGAGTCCCCGATCCCCGCGAGATGCGTCAAGGCATTTCCCGACGCAAAAAAAAAAAAAAAAAAAAAAAAAAAAAAAAAAAAAAAAAAAAAAAAAAAGGTTAGGTTAGGTTAGGTTAGGTTAGGTTGGGGGCGATACCGGTCCGTCCACGTTCGTGTCCCTGGGCGCCTGGGTGCGCCGCCCCGCCCTTTACACGGGACGAGGCACTCAGGATGGCTGAACGCCGGTCTTTCTTCTATCTTTCTTTCTTTATATTAACTTTCTTGTTTTGTTCATCATCTAATATTTATTAACCCTATCTTTCACCATCTTTTCTTCCCTATCTTTCCTTGTATTTATACCTTTTTTACACTATTGTCTGTTTGTGTGTGAAAATCTGTGTGTGTTTCTGTGATGGATGGGCCCGTGGGCCCCGAACCCTAAACTGGTAACGTCCGGTGACGGGGTGCATGGCGAGTCGGTGACTACGCATCGAGGACGTGGGGCAGACTCACCCCTCAATGATCAAAATATGGAAGGTTGCATCGACAAAAATATTCCCCGGGCGGGTACCAACAATGTTGGAGAATCCCGCACCCCCTCAGAGGAGGGGGTCTGGCCCATGTATACGGGGGGCGCCACCGCTGCAATGGAGAGAGAAAAGGAGGTCGCGAAGGCGACGCAGGCAGGAAAGAAGCAGGCAAACGACGACCCCAGGCTTGACCTGAAGGTTCCGATCGTACACCTGGAACGATTCGAGGACGCGGAAGGAGGCTCACGGGCGGCGACGCCCGGGTCTACTAGGAGCAGTAAGTTCTTTGGCTCCGAAGGAACTTCCGACGATGGCGAGAGCGGTCACGAGACAACCGCCTCTCAAGTACTGGATAATGAGAGAGAAAAGACGAGACGTCACTTCCGCAAAAGGCGCGGAAGCGAAGTGGACAATGACTCGGATAAAGGCAAAGGCACAACTGCCTCGCGGAGCACCAAGCGGGGCAGGGGTAGGCCGCCTACCACCGGCCAATACGTTGGTTTGCACCAAACCAAAATGGAGAAGGCTGCTGCTGAGCGACTGGAAGAGCGCAGGGCTCAGCAGGCTGAGGCGGAACGCCAGATCTCGGATGTGGCAAAGGAGCTTCCACAGCAACGGTCCCACCGGCTGTCGGAAGCTTCCAGATACTCGGACGTTACAATGTCGGACGCAGAAGAGGAGGAGGTGACTTCGGCCAAATTAGGCTCGACCATTACCAAGAGCCTAGAGGTCATCAGCATGGTGGCCTCGAAGTCCAAAAACCTAAGTGGCCCCTTTGTCAAGCACCTGAAAGATGCGACGAAGGCGATACAAGAGGCGACTGCGGCATTGCTGCGGCACTCTAAAACAGAGGAGACGCAGGCCCTGGAAGCGGCAAACAAACGCCTCTCCAGAGACCTTGCGGAACTGAGGTCGGAGCTCGCGACACTCAAACGCGAGCTAACGAATGTGCGGCCTCAGTCTGCCCCCGCAACACCGGCACTGGAAGAGATGCTGGCAAAGGCAGTGCGAGAAGCGATCGCCGTATCGAGCGCTCGCATGGATGCGCGGCTCGAGGGCTTAGAGGCGCGACTGTTACCGCAGCCGCGAATCCGGCCGCCCCTTGCCTCGGACAAGAGACAGGAACAGGTCCAAGACGCACCACCAACTTATGCGTCAAAAACCCAGAAGAAGGCAGCGGTGTCGGAGCCCGCGGTGTCGACTCTGTCGCCTCCGCTCAACCCGGGTCCGGCCCTGAAAAAGAAGAAGGGAAAAAAGAAGTCTGCTGCCGCGGAAGAAGCGGCTGCCGCTAGACGCGATGCCGCCTCAACATCGGCAGCATCGAGACCATCAGAACAGGAGTGGACAGAGGTTGTCAGAAAGAAGGGAAGGGCACTAAAAGAAGGAGGAGATAGGAAGAAAGTGTCCAGAAAAAAGAAGAAAAAGATAGAGGACAAACTGCGCGTCCCCAAATCGGCAGCAGTGGTCCTGACGTTGCAACCCGAAGCTGAAAAACGAGGCGTCTCGTATAAAGACGTCCTCGAAAAGGTTAAGCAACGGCTGGATCTTAGGGTGCTGGATGTTCCTCTAATGAGGTTTAAGCAGGCCGTGACCGGGGCCCGTTTATACGAGATCTCGGGAGCGGACTGCAAAGAGAGGGCGGACAGGTTAGCGGAAAAGTTGAGAGAGGTCATAGAGAGTGATGAGGTCCGCATTTCACGACCTCAAAAATGCGCAGAGTTGCGCATACATGGGCTCGACGACTCCGCCAACGCAACGGAAATAGCGCAAGCCATAGCTCTGGCGGGTTGCTGTACTGCTGCCGATGTAAAGGTAGGAGAAATAAGGCGGGATCGAAGAGGGCGCGGAATGGCATGGGTGAAATGCCCGGTCGAAGCGGCCAAAAAGGTGACAGCACCCAATACAAGGGTGTACGTGGGGTGGACCGTAGTACGCGTAGTGCTTCTAACATCGCGGCCTATGCGCTGCTACAAATGCCACGCGACCGGGCACACACGAGCGACATGCCCAAATGAGGCTGACCGAAGCGGGCTCTGCTTCCGCTGCGGCCGGCCGGATCACGTAGCTGCACAGTGCGAAAACGCACAACATTGTGCACTATGCGCAGCAAGTGGAAAACCGGCGGACCACAGTGTCGGCAGCCGAGCCTGCGGCAAGGAGGCCCCAAAGAAGAAACGCTCCAAAAAGAGCAAGGCAACCCAGAAGCTCACCACAACACCTACGGTGGCTTCTGAACCTGGTGTGGCTCAAATGGAGGAGCAATAACGGCTACCCATCGCTTCCTGCAAGGCAATCTGAATCACTGCGCCCAGGCGCAAGATCTGATGATTCAGAATATGGCGCAGTGGTCGATTGACCTTGCGTTCGTGTCGGAGCCGTATCGCATACTCCCCAGAAATGACTGGGTGGGAAGCGCGGACTCTTCAGTCGCATTAGTGTTTGGCCCCGGAATTATGCCTCCAACATCGAGGAGGACGACCAGAGGCCTAGGATTTGTCGTCGCCAGCATGGGGGCTCTCACTGCGGTGGGGGTTTACTTCTCCCCCAACAGGCCTCTTGCCGAATTTGAGGCATTTCTGGGACGACTAACTCCCATCGTAGGCGGAGCTTCTGGACCTGTAGTCGTCGCCGGAGACTTCAACGCGAAGTCTTCGCTCTGGGGATCCCCGGCGACGAATGCAAGAGGCAGAGTGATGGCCAATTGGCTGGTGTCCACAGGATTGGTGGTGGCCAATAGAGGGGCCGTGAGCACCTGTGTCAGACAGCAGGGCGAATCAATCGTGGACCTAACGTTGGCGAGTCCGGGATTCACGGGTCGAATCGCCAACTGGAGAGTTGATGCCGAAGAAGAGACCATCTCGGACCATCGGTACATCCGTTTTGATGTATCCGCACACATTTCGGAACTGGGCCGCGCAATGTCACCGGGCGGCGGCCCGAGATGGTGTCTGAGTAAGCTCAACAGAGAGTTACTAGAGGAGGCCGCAATCGTTTCGTCGTGGGCTCAACTTCCCTCCAACGATGTAGAGGAGTGTGCGGAGTGGCTGAACGAGGCGTTGCGCAACATCTGCGACGCCTCTATGCCACGCGTCGGGAAACGCAAGCCCCGACGCCAGACTTATTGGTGGTGCCCCGAGATCGACCAACTGAGACGGGAAAGCATTGCGGCTCGCCGCCGCTACACACACTACCGAAGGAGGCGAAATAGGGCTCCGGAAGAGGAGGAGGCTCTTTACAATGCCTACCGCGCAGCGCGCCAAGCCCTCCGCAAGGGCATCACAGAGGCGAAGGCCGCATCATGGCAGGAATGGTTGCGGGCTCTTGACGAGGATCCCTGGGGTAAGCCCTACAAATGGGTACGGCAGAAACTCCGTCCGGCTGCCCCGCCAGTCACCCAGTGTCTCGAACCGGAACTGCTCAACAGAGTGGTCTCGACCCTATTCCCATCCGGGGTCGAATGGAGCCCACCGATGGCGGCTCAATCGGAAGAGATACTGGAGGTTGAAGAGGAAATACCGCCAGTAACATCTGCGGAATTGGCGGCGGCAGTCCATAAGATGGGGTTAAAGAATACGGCGCCTGGACTAGACGGAGTCCCCGGGCGTGTCCTGCTCTTGTCGATGAAAGCGATGGAGTCGCGGATACTCACCATATTGACTAACTGTTTAGTCCAGGGTAGAGTTCCGCGACGATGGAAGACTGGCAAGCTGGTACTTCTCAGAAAGGCCGGACGCCCGGAGGACAGCCCATCCGCATACCGTCCGATCGTGCTGCTAGACGAGATCACGAAGATTCTCGAGCGGGTGATTGTGGCGCGACTCGTCAAACACCTTGAGAGCGTCGGCCCGGACCTGAGCCCGAACCAATTCGGATTTCGCTCAGGCCGCTCAACGATCGGGGCGGTAGCGCGACTTAGGGATATTGTAGAGGAAGAGGTCTCCCGGGGTGGGGTAGTGTTGGCAGTGTCGCTGGACATATCAAACGCCTTCAACTCCCTGCCCTGGGAAGTCATAAAGGACGGACTCAGACACCACGGCGTTCCGAGATACATGCGATGCACCCTCGGTAGCTATCTCTCGGAACGCTCCGTGCAGTTCCCTACACAGAACGGATGGGACATAGAAGAAGTTGACTGTGGCGTTCCACAGGGATCGGCGGCAGGGCCGTCACTGTGGAACATCGGGTTTGACCCAGTACTCCGCGGCGTAATGCTTCGCGGTGCAGAGGTCATCTGCTACGCGGACGACACAGAAGTCGTCTGTCGTGCCAGGACCTACCGCGAAGCAGTTATCCTGGCGACTGCTTCCGTCGCTCAAGTGGTTCGCCGGATACGCGCGCTGGGCCTAAATGTCGCGTTGGAGAAATCCGAGGCCCTATTCTTCCACGGGCCGAGGAACCCACCGCCGCCGGACATGGCCGTGGTAGTAAGTGGAACCAGGATAAATGTCGGTCCGACCATGACATACCTGGGCATCGTTCTGGATGAAAGGTGGTCCTTCGTTGAACACTTCCGCCGGCTGTCCGAAAAGGTCTCCAGGGCAGCTGGAGCCCTCGCGTCGCTCCTCCCGAATCTCGGGGGGCCGAGCATCGGCTGCCGGCGGCTGTACATGGGTATCATCCGATCGATGGTCATGTACGGCTCGCCGATCTGGGCTTACCATCTCTCGCCCCAGAATCGGCTCGTACTCGGACGGATACAAAGGGTGATGGCGACCCGGGCAGTGCGTGGCTACCGCACCATATCCAAGGATGCGGCATGCCTGCTCGCGGGTAGCACACCCTGGGACCTCGATGCTCAAGCACTTGCCGACGTATTTTGGCGTTGCGCAGCGGTCCGCGCGGAGGGAAGCAACCCTTTACCGGACGCCGTACGTCGGTGGAGGAGCTCAGCAGAGGAGACGGCACTGGAGACGTGGGCGCAGCGGCTAGAGGAGCCTACTGTGAGCATTAACCTTATAGAGGCGATACGCCCCTTATTCAGGGAGTGGATAAAGCGCAGGCATGGAGCGCTGACCTTCCGACTCACACAGATGCTGACCGGGCATGGCTGCTTCGGTCGGTATCTGTGCGAGATTACTGGAAGCGAACCGACCGCAGAATGTCATCACTGCGGTGCGGACCGGGACACGGCCGATCACACACTCACGGCGTGTCCCGCTTGGTCGGAACAACGAGCGGAACTCTCATCCAACATCGGCGAGGACATAACGCTCCCAGCGCTCATCAGGGCCATGGTGAGGAGCGAAGAAGAGTGGAAAGCCGTCGAGACATACGCGCACAACGTCATCTCGACGAAGGAGGAGGCCGAGCGCGTGAGAGAGCAGGCGGCGCTCGAACTCCCAGGAAGAAGGCCGAGGCGGAGACGTGTCGCTCGTAATGGCCACGACATCCCGCCTTAGTCTGGGGACTCGGGCGGTGGTATGGGGATACCGCCGCCCGTTACATGGAGTCCCCGAGTGGGTCGCGATGCGCAACATGTTCCCGCGCATCGCGACAAAAGCAGAGGAACGGCCCATGCAAGCCCCCCATGTGGGGCCTCTGTTCGGCCTGAGGGGTCTCAAAGCCCCCCCAATGTAAGGGCCTGCGCCGTACAGCAGGTGTCGCCGACTGAGTCCCGGAAGCCATGTTGCAGTTACCGGTCGCACTCGGTTTAGCGTGTCGAGGGAACATCGCAGTGTTTTAGTGGGTAGGGCCGCGGCACCACCATCTTCGCCGCGGCGAGCCCCACATATCCGCAGGGGAGCCCCCATCCCCTGCGTCGAATGCGTCACTGCATTTCACTGCGTCAAAAAAAAAAAAAAAAAAAAAAAAAAGGTTAGGTTAGGTTGGGGGCGATACCGGTTCCTCCTCGTTGGTGTCCCTGGGCGCCTGGGTGCGCCGCCCCGCCCTTTACACGGGGCGAGGCACTCAGGATGGCTGAACGCCGGTCTATCTTCTATCTTTCTTCTCTTTTTATAGTATACTCTTCTCTTTTTTCTGTTTTGTTTTATTTTTGTCTATCTCTTCACCATCTTTCTACACTGTCTTTCATTTTTTGTTTAACCTCTTCTATACATCAGCGTATGATACTGTGTGTATATGTGTGTGTGATTGAGTGACGGATGGGCCTGTGGGCCCCGAAGCCTAAGTTTTTGTGCCCGGCGATGGGCTGCGTGGCCACTCGGAGAGGTTCGGTCATGAGGGCACAAGGTCGACCCAGCCTTAAATGGGGAAACAACAATGGAAAGTCAGCATGCAAAAAATACTCCCAGGGTGGGTACCGGCAACGGAGAATCCCACACTCCCGCTTCGGCGGGGGATCGGGCCAGGTATACTGGGGGCCCTAAACATGCTATGGAGAAGGTGAGGAGCGGATCAAACGACGACTTAAGCAAGAAAACGGCATCAGATAGGCACGACGTGATGGTTATGTTGACGGCAAGTGAAGGAGAAGGCTCGCGGGCGACTACGCCCGTTTCTACTGGCTCTGCAACTGGGTTCTTCCGGAGGCATCCAGGTCCAGGCAGTGGGACCGATGACATGAGTGGCGATGAGACCGCCGCTTCATTGGACAAGGACAGTGACGACTCGAAAAGGGCTCGTTTCCTGCGCAAGAGGCGTGGTGGCGAGGACAGCCCTGAGAAGGACAAGGGAGCGGCGAAAAACCGATCTTCTTCTAAACGTGGGAGGGGCAGGCCCCCCACGACTGGTGAATACGCTGGCCTGGCCAAGGCCAAACAGGATTTTCTGGACGTAGAACAGCGGGCCCTGGAGGTCGAGGCCGAGCGCCAAATCTTGGAATCGGCTAAGAGGATTCCACTGGTTCCACGGGTTCTGGTGGACCGGATGTCAGAATCCTCTTTCAACTTGGACGTCACCATGGCAGAGAAGGAGGAGGTCACGACGGCGAGACTTGGGTCGGTGATTACCACCAGCCTAGAGGTCATCAGCGACGTGGCCAAAAAATCTAAGAATTTGAAGGGGACATCAGTGGCGGCCCTTAAGCAGGCAACAAGTGCCATACAGGAGGCGTGTGTGGCCCTCCTTAATCACTCGGCGTCCACCGAAACAAGAGCTCTGGAGATGGCTAATGCGCGCCTCTCCAGAGAGCTAGAGGAAGTGAAAAAGGAACTGGAGACTGTCAAGCGCAGACTGGCTGACGCCCCTCCACAACCTGCTCCCATCAATCAGGAGCTTAATATAGAGGAGTTGCTGCAGCGGGCCGTGCGCGAGGCGGTCTCTGTAACCAGCGCCCGAATGGATGCGCGACTGGAGGGCTTAGAGGCCCGACTCTTACCGGAGCCGCGCCTGCGTCCGCCTTTGGCCGCGGACAACAAGAGGAAGGACAAGGCAGGCCCTGCCATCACACTTGAGGGACCGCCTCCAATTGAGAAGAGGACGCCTTCGCCGGAGCCAACAGTTTCCACCTTAATGCCTCTGAAGAAGGTAAGAAGTACTGTCCACCTTTTTCTATTACTAGAAGGAGCTACACAGCCAAGCGAGAGAGAATAGGCGAAAATAAAATACGTATTTAGCGCGAAGCGGGCAAGGAGCAAATCAGCGATAGTCATGCGTCCTGCGTAAAAGCATCGATCAGACTACTGCGCGAGCGCCCGGCCGGCGGGGCGAGGGCCGGCCGCCCGGCCGAACCGGTTCCGCGCGCGCGCGCCACGGAATGTTACAGCTAGTGTGCGAATTTCTGTACACTGCAACATACATTGCGAGTAATTGCCGACTTGCCTAATTTGTTCGCTGCCCGTTATTATTTATTTAACTTAGAATTCTACTTTACAATTCTTATTCTAGTTTATGTAAGTAGTTATTTAATTTATAATACTAGTTGTAAATAAGCTATAATTTTGTTGTAACCAAGTTTAGGTTTAATAGTAGTTATAGTATACAATATAGATAAATGACTAGATGTTGTCAGTCGTTAAATTAATAAAGTACAGTTGTATAAAAAAGTGTAAATATAAAATCAACTTTTGTAAATATGTAAAAACTATTTTTGTAAATATAACTTTTGTAAAATGTATAATCTAATGTTGTAAATACAATTTTGATAAAATTTGTAAAAACCTATTTCTAAAACTTATTTAAATGTAAATTTAGGAACTATAAATTTTGACAAAATAAAATAAACTTTGCTACAATAATAGAATAAGTGACTGAGGTCACTACACCAGCCCCCCCTTGAGACCGTCAAGGGCGATAATAATCGGGAAATCTAACGGTACGTCCGGATCTCGTTCTATAGGCAACTCTTTCGCGATCCGGTGGACTCTGATTCTCCGGTAGTGTCACGTGTGTATTTTTCTGACTTTTGGGCTGTTGTGTTTGTGGTGTATGTGTGTGTGGCGTGGTGTCTGGGTCACTAAGTATGTAGGCCGGTTTGACCCGGTCTATCGATACCGTGACTTTCTTGCCATTTACCAGTATAGTGAAAACTTTGTCGTCACGTTGCAGAACCTCGTGAGGTCCAGAATAAGCGGGTTTTAAGGCGCCACCAACAGTACAATCACGCAAGAATACGTGAGTGCAAGTGGCTAACTCCTTGAAAACGAATGTCAGACGTTTCCCGTGGTGACGAGACCCAGGTGAAGGCTTCAGGCTCTGGACTATGCCTCGTAGTCTTGACGTGAACTCAGTCAAGTCTAGAGGACAGTCAGGCTCTGAATCGAAAAATTCACCAGGTAGACGCAAAGGTTCGCCATACACCAGTTCAGCTGAAGTGGTCTGCAGGTCTTCCTTAAATGAGCTGCGAACGCCAAGCAGCACAAGAGGAAGTGACTCCACCCAGTTGCTGTCACCGTGACAGACTAAGGCAGCTTTTAGCTGTCTATGAAATCTTTCGACGAGACCATTACTAGCTGGGTGATACGAAGTGGTTCGGTGATGCGTGAATCCAGCGATCCGAGAAAGATTTCGGAACAGCGCCGACTCAAACTGCCTGCCACGATCTGTCACGATGTCAGCAGGACAACCAAACCTAGAAATCCACCCACTCACGAGGGCTCTTGCTACGGCCTCAGCCGTCATCTCTTCTAATGGTATTGCCTCAGGCCAACGCGTGAAACGGTCGATGGCGGTGAGGCAATATCTGTAGCCCTGGGATGGAGGCAAAGGACCTACCAGGTCGATGTGTACAAATTTGAAACGGGACGGTGGAAGGTGGAAGTTGCCAAGTGGAGCGCTGGTATGGCGAGTAATCTTAGACTTCTGACATGCTAAGCATGCCCGTGTCCAGTTCCTACAGTCCCGTCTAACTCCGGGCCATACGTATCGCTCAGAAACTAGCTTAACAGTAGCACTGGCACCAGGGTGACTAAGACTATGCAGACTTTCGAACACCCTTTTGCGCAGCACCCTGGGTACATAAGGCCTCCTGACGCCCGTACTGACGTCGCAAAACAGTTCCGTCTTCGCACCTTGAAATTGGATTTTTTCGATGCGTAGCGACGTCGTGCCTTCCGCGAGTTGTTTCAGCTCTGGATCGGACAGTTGAGCAGCGGCCAGCTGTTCAAGATCAATCGGCTGGGCAATCTCCTCAACTCGCGAAAGAGTGTCAGCTACCACATTGTCTTTACCAGATATGTAGCGAATATCGGTGGTAAACTGCGCGATCAGATCCAAATGACGGAACTGTCTTGGCGAGCAGTTTTCCTTCCGATTGTGAAACGCGAAGGTCAGAGGCTTGTGATCGGTGTAGACTGTGAAGTCCCGGGCCTCGAGCATGTGCCTGAAATATTTAATGCTCTCGTAGATAGCAAGTAGTTCTCGATCGTAGGGTGAGTACTTCCGTTGAGAAGGACTCAACCCACGAGAGAAAAATGCCAGAGGCTCCCAGAACTCACCGTCACCACTCCTTTGCTGTAACACCGAACCAATGGCCCTGTCCGATGCGTCGGTGACAAGCGCTAACTTCGCCTCACAATCGGGATGAGCCAGCAAGGCGGCCTGACACAGACCTCCTTTGCAGGCTTCAAAGGCCTCAAGTGACTTACCACTAATGTTGACCGGGTGCGAACCCTTCACCGATCCTGTGAGCAGCTCGTTCAATGCAGCTTGTTGTTTAGCAGCGCCTGGGATGAACCTGCGATAAAAGTTCACCATTCCAAGAAACCTACGGAGTTCTCTTACCGTCTTCGGAATGGGGAAGTTTTTGATGGCTTCGACCTTCGTTGGCATGGGTTTTGTACCACTCTTAGAAATTTGGTAGCCCAAGAAAGTTACCTGCGAGACACCAAAAACGCACTTGGCCGTGTTGACGACCATACCATACTGCCTTAGCCTCTCGAACAGCTGCCGTAAATGGTCTTTGTGGGTCTCCTCGTCTCTGGAAAAGACCAAGAAGTCATCCAGGTAGGCATATGTAAAATCCAGACCCCGTAGCATCTCATCAACAAACCGCTGAAACGTCTGTCCGGCGTTACGAAGTCCAAATGTCATAAATGGAAATTCGTAAAGTCCGAACGGCGTCGTGATCGCGGTTTTCGCGATATCGTTGGGATGAACGGGGATCTGGTTATAAGCCTTAACCAGGTCGATGGTGGAGAAGACCGTACAGCCCGATAAACAATGAGCAAAGTCGTGAATGTGTTTTATGGGGTATCTGTCGGGAATAGTTCGGGCATTCAGCATGCGGTAGTCCCCACAAGGACGCCACCCATTGTCCTTCTTGGGCGCGAGGTGAAGGGGTGAAGCCCATGCTGATTCCGAAGGTCGACAGGTACCACTCTGCAACATCGACTCAAACTCAGACTTTGCTATCTTAAGTTTATCGGGTGCAAGCCTGCGTGGTGTGCAAGAAACCGGTGGCCCAGGTGTTGTGCGGATGTGGTGAATGGTGTTGTGGTGTGTTGTGCGATGTATCCCGGGTGGACGTGTAATTTCTGGGTATTGAGCAAGAATGTCATGATACACAGAGTTACCAGATACCACCTTCACGGAAGAAATGCTATCATTACGAGATGCGAGTGAAGCCGCCGTAACAAGCGTAGTCTTACCGTCTATGAGACGTTGATTTCGGACATCTACTATTAGGTTGTAGTGTGATAAGAAATCCACGCCTATTATAGCCCTCGTGACATCGGCCACAATAAAATTCCAAGGGAAGTCACGACGTAGCCCTAAATTTAAAACAATGTGGTAAGTACCATAAGTGTTAATAACTGAACCGTTAGCGGCACACAATTCAAAATTTGTTTTGGCACGAAATTCTTTTAAAAATTTACGGGGAAAAACACACAAATCGCTACCAGTGTCCACTAAAAATTGTAGCTTAGTCTGCTTATCCGTTACAAACAGGCGACCGGCACTTGGGCAGTCGTCGGCCGCCATTACCGACTGCCTGCCGCATTTCCCGAATAGTCACAGGGTTTCACGCACCTGTTTGCCTTGTCCGCGAACTTGAAGTGGAACCAGCACATTGGATGTCGTCTGTAGCTCGACTGCGACCGTCTCGTCGAAGATGAACGACCCGGACGTTTTGAAGAAGGTCCGGTTCTAGAGTGTGACCGCGACATACGCTCAACTTTTTGTGCTAGCGCTTCTACTTGCCGCGTCAACATCGCAATCTCACTAGATCCACTGGTGGCTGGTGAAACTGCTGCTACCTGCACGCTGGGGGATACTGCATCCAGAACCTGGTCAGCAAGCTCGGCAACCTCGTCCAACTTCATCTTGGCCTGTGATGCGATTATCGGCTGCACGCTGCTGGGTAGACGGCTGGCCCAAAGGGTCCTGAGAAGGTCATCAGGTACTTCCGAACCAGCTAAGCCTCGTAACCGCCGAAGAAACTGCGATGGCTTCCGGTCCCCTAACTCTTCGTGGTGCAGCAACTGCTGGACCTGCTTCTCACGTGACGCAGACAACCTCTTCACGAGCTCCGATTTCAACAACTCGTACTTGTTAGGTAAAGCTGGCCCCTCGACGATGTCCTCCACGATCTCCACGTACTGAGGTTCGAGGTGTGACACGGCGTAGTGATACTTCGTAGCGTCTGATGAAACTCCAGCCAGAGCAAATTGGCTCTCCAACGACGCAAACCACAGCTTCGGTTTTGAAGGGTAGAAAGGCGGTACCCGCACACCAACGCGATTTAACTGAAATGGCTCGCCTTTGTTCTCGTTATCGCTACCCGACTGCGACATCGTGTTCTTCGGATGGTCACCAATGAAGAAGGTAAGAAGTACTGTCCACCTTTTTCTATTACTAGAAGGAGCTACACAGCCAAGCGAGAGAGAATAGGCGAAAATAAAATACGTATTTAGCGCGAAGCGGGCAAGGAGCAAATCAGCGATAGTCATGCGTCCTGCGTAAAAGCATCGATCAGACTACTGCGCGAGCGCCCGGCCGGCGGGGCGAGGGCCGGCCGCCCGGCCGAACCGGTTCCGCGCGCGCGCGCCACGGAATGTTACAGCTAGTGTGCGAATTTCTGTACACTGCAACATACATTGCGAGTAATTGCCGACTTGCCTAATTTGTTCGCTGCCCGTTATTATTTATTTAACTTAGAATTCTACTTTACAATTCTTATTCTAGTTTATGTAAGTAGTTATTTAATTTATAATACTAGTTGTAAATAAGCTATAATTTTGTTGTAACCAAGTTTAGGTTTAATAGTAGTTATAGTATACAATATAGATAAATGACTAGATGTTGTCAGTCGTTAAATTAATAAAGTACAGTTGTATAAAAAAGTGTAAATATAAAATCAACTTTTGTAAATATGTAAAAACTATTTTTGTAAATATAACTTTTGTAAAATGTATAATCTAATGTTGTAAATACAATTTTGATAAAATTTGTAAAAACCTATTTCTAAAACTTATTTAAATGTAAATTTAGGAACTATAAATTTTGACAAAATAAAATAAACTTTGCTACAATAATAGAATAAGTGACTGAGGTCACTACACCTCCGACGAATCCCGGTCCAGCGCCGAAAAAGGCAAAGAAAAAGAAAAAGACGACTGCCGCCGCTGTTGAAGCGGCAGCCGCGAGACGCGATGCGGCTGCAACAACGGCGGCACCACAACCCGCCTCCACTTCTGAGTGGACACGGGTCGTCAAGACAGGGAAGGTAACGAATAAGAAAGAAGAGGAGAAGTCGCAGAAGAAAGGAAAGAGGAAAAGGCATAGAAGGAAGCAGAAGTTGCGCGCGCCGAAGTCTGCGGCTGTCGTTATAACTTTGATGCCGGACGCGGAGAAGAGAGGCGTCTCTTATAAAGACGTCCTCGAGAGGGCAAAACAGCGTCTAGACCTCCCGGCACTTGAAATTCCGGCGGTTAAATTCAAGCAGGCCGTGACCGGGGCTCGTTTATACGAAGTTTCGGGTACGGCTTGCCAGGAAAAGGCCGACGCCCTCGCGGGGAAGTTAAGAGAGATTCTCGGGGAGGACGATGTCCGTATCTCCCGACCGCAGAAGTGCGCCGAGTTGAGAGTCTCGGGGATGGATGACACGGCCACCCCGACAGAGATCGCGGCAGCCATTGCTCGTCCAGGCAACTGCCGCGTCGAGGACGTCAAGGTCGGCGAGATCCGCCTGGACCGGAGTGGCCGCGGAACGGCGTGGGTGAAGTGCCCCGTCGAAGCCGCAAAACTGGTGACGGCTCCCGGCACCAAAGTTTACGTCGGGTGGTTAGTGGTGCGCGTAACTCTCCTGGCTGCGCGCACCATGAGGTGTTACCGCTGCCTCGAAACGGGGCACACAAGAGCGACATGCCCCTCGGAAACTGATCTCAGCAAGCTCTGTTTCCGCTGCGGACAGTCCGGACACCAGACTGGAACGTGTGGAAATCCGCCTCACTGCGCTCTGTGTGCATCGAAGGGGAAGCCGGCGGACCACATTGTGGGGAGCAAACCGTGCTCAAAGTCTGCCCCCACTAAAAAGAGAAGCGGCTCTAAAAAGAGCCAAGAGACTAAGGAGCTCGCCACAACAGCTACGGCGGCTTCTGGTGCTAGAGAGGTTCCGATGGAGGCCCAATAACGGCTACTCTACGCTTCCTTCAGAGTAACCTGAATCACTGCGCTCAGGCGCAGGACTTGTGGGTTCAGGCGATACTGGAGCGGAGGGTGGATGTCGCCGTTGTTGCTGAGCCATATCGGGTCTTGGCTAGGGACGACTGGATTGGGGACGTCGACTCGTCTGTCGCCGTGGTGCTCGGCTCCAATATCGTGCCTCCTTCTTCGGGGAACACGACTCGGGGCCAAGGATTTGTCGTGGTCGGTCTGAGGGCGCTTACCGTTGTGGGGGTATATTTCTCCCCCAACAGACCGTTGGCGGAATTCGAAGCTTTGCTTCTTCGACTCACCGCATACATCGAGGGGTCATCGCCTCCTGTAGTCGTCGCCGGGGACTTCAATGCGAAGTCCACGCTATGGGGTTCTCCGGCGACGAATGCAAGAGGCCGCGTGGTAGAAGACTGGCTGATCACAACCGGTCTAGTGGTGGCGAATCGCGGCGCGGTCAGTACGTGTGTCCGCCGCCAAGGCGAGTCGATCGTCGACCTGACCCTGGTCAGTTCATCGATAGCCCGACGAGTCAGTGACTGGCAGGTCTTAGGTAATACCGAGACGCTCTCGGACCACCTGTATATCAGCTTCGCCGTCTGTACTCACTCAGTGGAGCAAGGCCGCCCAACTCCATCTGGCGGCGGCCCGAGGTGGTCCCTGAAAGGATTGGACCGAGACCTGCTCGAGGAAGCGGCGATAGTGGCGTCATGGGCCCCTCTGCCTTCGGAGGATGTGGAAGAGTGTGCTGAATGGCTCAATGAGGCGGCGCACAACATCTGCGACGCCTCGATGCCCCGCGTAGGACCAGCTAAGCCTCGGTGCCAGAGCTATTGGTGGTGCCCTGAGCTTACCAGACTTCGACAGGAGTGTGTTGCGGCCCGACGCTGCTACCAGAGGTATCGCCGACGACGGACTCGAGAGGAACAGATAGAAGAGTCCGTCTATGACCAGTACCGTACAGCACGTCGCGAACTGAGGGACGCCATCAAGGAAGCGAAGAAACGTGCCTGGGAAGAGTTCCTGGATACGTTGGACCAGGACCCGTGGGGCAAGCCATATAAATGGGTGAGGCAGAAGCTTCGCCCGGCGGCCCCACCACTCACCCAGACTCTGCAACCGGAGCTCCGCAGAACCATCATTTCGGCCCTGTTTCCATCTAGGGCCGAGTGGTCGCCACCTCCCATGGCACCACCCACTGCGGAGTCCGATGACGATGAAGAAGTGCCGCCCGTATCGGCGGGAGAGCTGGCAGCAGCCGTTCAGAAGATGGGCCAGAAGAACAGGGCCCCCGGTCTTGACGGCGTTCCGGGACGAGTGTGGGTGCTCTCGGTGAAGCACATGGAGGAGCGGGTACTCACCGTTTTGACCAGATGTCTGGTCCAGGGTCGAGTACCCCGCCGTTGGAAGACCGGCAAACTCGTCCTGCTGAGAAAACACGGGCGGCCTGAGGACCAACCATCGGCCTACCGTCCAATAGTGTTGATCGACGAGATCTGCAAGACGTTCGAGAGGGTGATCGTGGCGCGTCTCAATCGCCACCTTGAGAACGTCGGCCCGAACCTCAGCAGCGCCCAGTTCGGATTCAGACCTCGTCGATCGACTATAGATGCGGTAGCCCGAATCCGGGCGATCACAGAGGAGGTAGTTTCCCGGGGTGGGGTGGTGGTGGTTGTGTCACTAGACATCAGCAACGCTTTTAACACCCTGCCCTGGGCTACAATCAACGAGGCGCTCAGGTACCACGGCGTGCCAAGGTACATGCGCAGGGTGATCCGGAATTACCTATCAGAGCGGTCGGTACAATACCCGACGGAAGACGGCAACTGGGAAGAACATGAGGTCGACTGCGGTGTCCCACAGGGCTCTTCTCTTGGGCCGACCCTGTGGGACATCGGCTTCGACTATGTCCTCCGTGGCGCCGATCTCCCCGGCGCAGAGAAGGTCGCCTATGCGGACGATACAGCTGTCGTCTGCCGTGGCAAGACAGTGCGCGAAGCGGTCATACTCGCGACGGCGGCGGTGGCGCAAACAGTCCGGCGTATTGAGTCGCTGGGTCTGAAGGTGGCGCTTCACAAATCCGAGGCCCTGATCTTCCATGGGCCGAGGAACGCCCCTCCGCCCGGTCTGGCTATCGTGGTTGGCGGAACCAGGATCGAAGTGGCGTCTTCCATGACCTACCTCGGTCTGGTACTTGACAGCCGGTGGTCCTTTAAGGAGCATTTCCGCCGGCTGTCCGAGAAGGTCACCAAGTCTGCTGGGGCTTTAGCCACTCTGCTCCCGAATCTCGGGGGCCCCAGCTTGGAGTGTCGGCGCCTCTACATGGGGGTGATACGCTCCATGTGTATGTATGGGGCGCCGATCTGGGCCGAAGATCTGTTGCCCGCAAACGGACTCGTCCTGGGGCGACTGCAGAGGGTAATGGCGACGCGGGCGGTGCGCGGATACCGCACCATATCGAAGGATGCGGCCTGCCTGCTCGCCGGCAGCGTCCCGTGGGACATAGACGCAAGAGCTCTCGCCGACATCTACTGGCGTTGCGCAGAGGTCCGCGCGGGGGGCAGCAACCCCCTTCCGGACGCCGTACGTCGGTGGAGGGCTCAAGCCAAGGACAGGACACTGGAGTTATGGGAGGAGCGCCTGCTGGAGCCACGGGTCAGCGTAGACCTAGTGGAGGCCATTCGCCCGGTTCTGAAGGACTGGGTGAAACGCAAGCACGGTGCTCTCTCGTTCCACCTTACACAGGTGCTGACCGGGCATGGCTGCTTCGGTCGGTACCTGTGTGAGATAGCCCGGAGAGAGGAGTCAGCGCGGTGCCACCACTGCACCGCGGACAGGGACACGGCCGATCACACCATCTTGGCCTGTCCCTCATGGACCAGACAAAGAGCGGCCTTAACGGCCGCCATCGGACCCGACCTCTCGCTGCCGGCACTGGTGCAAGCCATGCTGAGCAGCGAGCACCACTGGAGAGACGTAGAGAGATTTGCCGAGGAGGTGATCTCCATTAAAGAGGAAGCCGAGCGAGTCAGAGAGAGGGAGGCGCTCGACCCTCATAGGAGACGACGGCCGAGGCGTAGACGGATCGTCCAAAATGGCCGAAACGTCCCGCCTTAGCAGGGGTACTCGGGGTGGCAGTGTGGGGACGCCGCCGCCCATTGCACCGAGTCCCGAGACGGTCGTGATGCGCCTCATGTTCCTGCGCATCGCGACACCGCCGGTGAAGGATGGCCTGAACAAGCCCCCCGTTTGGGGCCTCTGTTCGGCTTAGGGGGCCATTACCCCCACCAAGAAGAGGGGCCTGCGCAAGACAGGCGCTGCGCTGACGGACCTACGGAGTAATGCTCGTCGGGTCCCGTGCATCCGTCAGCTGCAGGAGACAGGAACATCGCAGTGTTTTAGTGGGTAGGGCCGCGGCACTCACCATCTTCGCCGCGGCGAGCCCCACATATCCGCAGGGGAGTCCCCATTCCCTGCGTCGAATGCGTTACTGCATTTCACTGCGTTAAAAAAAAAAAAAGGTTAGGTTAGGTTGGGGGCGATACCGGTCTGTCCACGTCGTGTCCCTGGGCACCTCCCCCGTGCCATCGTGAGCGTTTTCACGGTGACACGGGAGGGGTGGCTGAACGCCGGTATGGCGTGTGTTTGTGTGCGTGTTTGTTTTGTATGTCTGGCAGAGCTCGCTGTGTGACGAACGAGCCCGCGACCCGGGGTGTCGGAGTGAGTTAAGATGAGCAGTCGTGATAAGCCAAGTATTCTCCGGGTGGGTCCCGGCTCCTCAGGAGCCGGAGAATCCCATGCGCCGTCTTCGGACGGTGGCCGGCCCTCGTATACGGAGGGGCCACTTATTACGAGGAAGGACGAGGGGGCCGCTAAGGCGGTGAAGAAGGAAGAGGAGGCCGCTAAAGCGGCGAGACAGAGGGCCATTCTGGCGGCGTTAGGAGGAGGAGGAAGTGACAGCGCGAAGAAGCGCGACAGCCCGAAGCCGGCGCCCATTACCGCGCCGGCGGCGGAGCTTCTAACGGACGAGGACATCGACTTCAGTCAGCCGCAGCCCAACGGCGTTGAGCGGATGCTGAAGTTGATGCAGAAGAAGAAGCTGAGAGGCGACAAGGATCTGCCGCGTGTCCTCTTGACACGCGACGTGAAAATGCCGCCTCCAAGCACCGGAAAAGACGACATTGGTAGAGACTCCCCTCGTGGTCGAGTCTCCCAACATGGACGAGACTATCCCGGATGTGACAGCGAGGA
The DNA here is from genome assembly GCF_905147365.1 of Aricia agestis. Lineage (NCBI taxonomy): Eukaryota > Metazoa > Arthropoda > Insecta > Lepidoptera > Lycaenidae > Aricia > Aricia agestis. The sequence continues at coordinate 14,465,545 of NC_056424.1, forward strand.
CTGGCTCTCGGACTCCAGTGAGATGTCTGGCATATCGCTGGACTCCGAGGGCTTGCCCGCACTCTCGGAGAAGACGCGCCGTAAGAGGCGCTCTGACGACGACGTGACACCGCCCCTCAGCAAAGGGGCCGTGCCAAAAGCCAAGAGAGGACGCGGCCGCCCGCCAACGACTGGACAATATGTCGGTCTGGCGAAGGCGCAGGCCGACCTGAATAGAGAGAAGGAGGAGGCCCTTCGACTCCAGGCGGAGGAAGAGGTTGCCGAGGCGGCCAGGGCGGCGCGAGAGACGCGCTCTTCGCTCCTCGCGAGCCCCGCCCCCATGGAAGAAGACAGGCCAGAGCAGACCATCCACGCTCTGGCCCAATGTGTTGAGACTTCGCTGGGAACGATCTCCATGGTCGCAGCGAAGTCGAACAACCTGAAGGGGACATTCCAACGTCTTCTGAAGGAGGCGGTCAGTGACATACGCACTACCGTCGCCGCTATGAAGAACCGCGGAGCGACGGAAGAGATACGAGCCCTTGAAGCTCAGAATGCGCGGCTCCAACAAGAAGTGGAGTCTATGCGCAAGGAGTTAGAGGCGCTGCGTCAAAAAGTGTCGAAGCCGGCCGAGCAGGACATGCGCCAGCTGTTGTCTGAGGTCTCTCGTTCTAACGTAGAGACCTTCAGCAATATGCTGAACGCTCGGCTGGCCGGACTGGAGAGTCGGCTCCTCCCAGAGCCTCGACTGCGACCTCCGCTTGCGGCGGACAGAGCCCGGAGTGTTACCCCGGCCACCGTCGAAAGTGTAGAGGCAATACCGGAGAAGACGCCGGGGACCCCGAAGCCAAAAGCCAAGGGGAAACCGGCCCAAAAGAAGACGCGGCAGCCCGTCGCCACAGAGGCCCCACAAGAGGCCCCTGCCGCGCCCGAGGCGCCCAAGGCCAAAAAGGGCCGAAAGAAGAAGAAGCGGCCGTCAATGGCTGCTCAGGAGGCGGCACAAGGGGGAGCGACCATCAGCTCCCCTGGTACAGAGACCCCTTGGACCACGGTGGGTCCGAAGGGTGGGAAGAAGAAGGGGGCGGCTACACCATCTACAGCCCCCCCGAAGAAGAAGAAGAAGCCGAGGCTCCGCGTCCCCGCCACTGCGGCCGTCGCTCTCACTATTGAAGAGTCGGCCGTGAAGGCGGGTATGACGTACGCCAAGGCGCTTGAGACGGCCCGGCGGGCGGTGAACATCGCGGAGTTCGATATTCCGCAAGTCCGCTTCCGCCGGGCCCGAACTGGAGGGCGCCTCCTCACTATCGCCGGCGAGGGTGCAGAGAAGAAGGCGGACGCCTTTGCCGCGAGGCTGAGGACCGTCCTGCCTCAGGAAGTGAAAGTCGGGCGGCCAGCTGCTTGCGCGGAGATGCGCATCGCCGGCCTTGACGACTCTGTGACGGCCGCCGAAATCATGGAAGCGGTCGCACTTGAAGGGGAGTGCCTGGCCGGCGATGTCCGGGTGGGGCCGATTAGAGAGGGGCCGCGGGGGGACGGATCGTGTTGGGTCCGCCTTCCAGTCGCGGCCGCTAAGAAGCTCTCGAGCTCTGGGCGGTTGCGTATTGGTTGGGTGTCGGCGAGGGTGGCGTTGCTGGCCGCGAGGCCAACGCGCTGCTTCCGCTGCCAGGACACCGGCCACGTGGCTGCCAAGTGCCAGTGCCCGGTGGACCGTAGTGGGACATGTTTCCGGTGCGGGAAGCCGGGGCACAAGGCGGCGGAGTGCGGGGCAGCGGAGCCGAACTGCTCCCTGTGCGAGGCCGCTGGCAGAGTTGAAAGGGGGCACGAGCTGGGCAGATGTCCATCTGCCAAAAAGCCGGCCCCCGGAGAAGACAAGGCGCCGACCAAAAAAGCCCGACAGAAGTCGAGGCCAAGGGGCGCGCGGGCCCCGCTCGCTCCCGCCCGAATGGAGACGGACGCCTAGACCCGTGGGCGGTGATCGGGGGATCCCGCCCACTGTATGGGTCCCGAGAAGACAGCCCCCCTATAGCCCGGGGGGCTCTCGGTGAGGAACGCGGCTCAAGCCGCTTGAAGAAGGTGCCGGTTGCGGCTGCGCGCTGGGAGGGGCGGAGTTGTAGTCGCTCCGCGGTTTCCCGTCCCTCCCGCACAAGGCGCATGACGAAGGGCTGGGGGGGTTTTAGTGGGTAAACCTCGTGTAGGGAGTCCCACATACCCCCGCCCCTTCCCCCGAGGGGGCGGGGGATGCGTAATGCATTTCCCCTCCTAAAAAAAAAAAAAAAAAAAAAAAAAAAAAAAAAAAAAAAAAAAAAAAAAAAAGGTTAGGTTAGGTTAGGTTAGGTTAGGTTAGGTTAGGTTAACGTACTGCTGAGGCCCTGCGTCCAGTTCTTGCGGCGTGGATGCGTCGCAAGAGAAAACCCCTCACCTTCCGCCTTGCTCAGGTGCTCACCGGACATGGTTGTTTCGGTGCGTACCTGTGTAAGGTCGCCAGGAGGGAGCCTACGCCAGCCTGCCACGACTGTGGCGCTGCGGAGGACACGGCCCAGCACACCCTCGAGGTGTGCGATCGCTGGGCCGTGCAGCGCCACGATCTTGTGGCAGTGCTAGGCGGGGACCTCTCGCTCCCGAGCATGGTGCGCTGCATGCTTGAGAGCGATGAGGCCTGGCAGGCGGCGGTCTCTTTCTGCGAGTATGTCATCTCGCAGAAAGAGACCGCGGAGCGGAATAGAGAGGATGACAGGTCCTCTCTTCCGCTCCGCCGGCGTAGAACGGGAGTGCGGAGGCGTCGCTATGCGAACCTCCAATAACTCTCGTCCCACGGGGCTCCGGGTCAGGATGGGTACCTGCCCGGCTTAGCTAGTCCCGGCGCCGAGGGGAACGCTTTAGTATGCCTAAGTGTTCCCTTACTTTTGGTGAAAGTCCGGTCCCTTGAGGTAGACCGGCCGGTCGTGGAGGGAGTCCTGTGTTTGTAAGATCCGGGACATCCCTCCTTTATACGGCTGAAGGCAACCGCAGGTGGTTTTAGTGAGTAAGAGTCTCACATACCCCCGGGGTGCTTCAGCTTAACTGAGGCATGTACCCGACCCGGGGGACCCATGATGGGTTTCCCCTGCGCATCAAAAAAAAAAAAAAAAAAAAAAAAAAAAAAAAAAAAGGTTAGGTTAGGTTAGGTTAGGTTAGGTTAGGTTAGGTTAGGTTAGTCGTGTCCCTGGGCACCTCCCCCGTGCCATCGTGAGCGTTTTCACGGTGACACGGGAGGGGTGGCTGAACGCCGGTATGGCGTGTGTTTGTGTGTGTGCTTGTTGTTGTATGTTTGGCTGCGCCCACAGTGTGACGAAGGGGCCCGCGACCCGGGGTGTCGGTGTTAGTAATGATGGAAGGTCGTAATAAGCCAAGTATTCTCCGGGTGGGTCCCGGCTCCTCAGGAGCCGGAGAATCCCATGCGCCGTCTTCGGACGGTGGCCGGCCCTCGTATACGGAGGGGCCACTTATTGCGAGGAAGGATGAGGGGGCCGCTAAGGCGGTGAAGAAGGACGAGGAGGCCGCCAAGGCGGCGAGGCAGCGGGCCATCTTGGCTGCGTTAGGAGGAGGAGGGGACAGCGCGAAGAAGCGCGACAGCCCGAAGCCGGCGCCCATTACCGCGCCGGCGGCGGAGCTTCTAACGGACGAAGACATCGACTTCAGTCAGCCGCAGCCTAACGGCGTTGAGCGAATGCTGAAGTTGATGCAGAAGAAGAAGATGAGAGGCGACAAGGATCTTCCGCGTGTCCTTTTGACACGCGACGTGAAAATGCCGCCTCCAAGCACCGGAAAGGACCCGATTGGTAGAGACTCCCCTCGCGGTAGAGTCTCCCAACATGGACGTGACTTACCCGGACATGACAGCGAGGACTGGCTCTCGGACTCCAGTGAGATGTCTGGCATATCGCTGGACTCCGAGGGCTTGCCCGCATTCTCGGATTTGACGCGCCGGAAGAGGCGCTCTGACGATGACGTGACACCGCCCCTCAGCAAAGGGGCCGTACCAAAAGCAAAGAGAGGACGTGGCCGCCCACCAACGACCGGACAATATGTCGGCTTGGCGAAGGCGCAGGCCGATCTAAACAGAGAAAAGGAGGAGGCCCTTCGACTCCAGGCGGAGGAGGAGGTAGCCGAGGCGGCCAGGGCGGCGCGAGAGATGCGTTCTTCGCTCCTCGCCAGCCCCGCCCCCATGGAAGAAGATAGGCCAGAGCAGACCATCCACGCTCTGGCCCAATGTGTTGAGACTTCGCTGGGAACGATCTCCATGGTCGCAGCGAAGTCGAATAACCTCAAGGGGACGTTCCAGCGGCTCCTCAAGGAGGCGGTCAGCGATATACGCGCCACTGTCGCCGAAATGAGAAGTCGCGGAGCGACCGAAGAGATGAGGGCCCTCGAGGCTCAGAATGCGCGGCTCCAGAATGAAGTGGAGTCTTTGCGCAAAGAGCTAGAGGAGCTACGCCGTCAGGTGTTGAAGCCGGCCGAGCAGGATATGCGCCAGCTGTTGTCTGAGGTCTCTCGATCTAACGTGGAGACCTTCAGCAACATGCTGAACGCTCGGCTGGCTGGACTGGAGAGTCGGCTCCTTCCAGAGCCTCGACTGCGCCCTCCGCTCGCGGCGGACAGAGCCCGGAGTATTACGCCGGCTCCCGTCGAGAGTGTAGAGGCTCCACCGGATGTAACGCCGGAGCCCCCGAAGCAGAAGGCCAAGGGGAAACCGGCCCCAAAGAAGACACGGCAGCCAGCCGCAGTGGCCCCGCAAGAGGCCCCTGCCGCGCCCGAGGCGCCCAAGGCCAAGAAGGGCCGGAAGAAGAAGCGGCCGTCAATGGCCGCTCAGGAGGCGGCACAGGGGGGAGCGAACACCAGCTCCCCTCGTACTGAGACCCCTTGGACCAAGGTGGGCCCAAAGGGTAAGAAGAAGAAGGGGGCGGCTACGCCATCTACAGCCGCCCCGAAGAAGAGAAAGCCAAGGCTTCGCGTCCCCGCCACTGCGGCCGTTGCTCTGACCATAGAGGAGTCGGCCGTGAAGGCGGGTATGACATACGCCAAGGCGCTTGAGACGGCCCGGCGGGCGGTTAACATCGCGGAACTTGACATTCCACAAGTCCGCTTCCGCCGGGCCCGAACCGGAGGGCGCCTCCTCGCGATTTCTGGCGAGGGCGCAAATGAAAAGGCGGACGCCTTTGCCGCGAGGCTGAGGTCCGTCCTGCCAACAGGGGTGAAGGTCGGACGGCCGGTTGCAAGCGCGGAGATGCGCATCGCCGGCCTAGATACGCGTGCTACCCTGCGTTCGAGGGAACTCGGGAGCGTTGAGCATAACCAAAGGTGTTCGCGCGCGGCACCCGGTTAATGTCCTCGACGCGGGATAGTCGAACGTGTCTCCATGGGTTTCAGAAGGTTACATAAAATTTGTGATGTAACCGAAGTTGGTCACCCCCGGTCACACTCGGTCACACCCGGTTACACTTGGTCACATCTGTGACCGCATGCAACCGATGTCTACCGGAGACACGTTCGTTACCGTGTATCACTCCACGCGATCGCGGATGTTGATTTGCGGCTCACTAACACTAATTTCACTGTCTGTTCACCAATATCACTGTCTGCGCCTGGGAGCGTCCCGGCGATGGTAACGGCAGCCCACCGGTGGCTGCTTTGCGACGCGCGCGGTGCTACCCTGCGTTCGAGGGAACTCGGGAGCATTAAGCATAACCAAAGGTGTGCGCGCGCGGCACCTGGTTAATGTCCTCGACACAGGATAGTCGGACGTGTCTCCATGGGTTTCAGAAGGTTACATAAAGCTTGTGATGTAGCCAATGTCGGTCGCACCCGGCAACACTCGGCCACACCTGCAACCGCATGCAACCGACTGCGACCAGAGACACATTCGCTAATGTGTTTCACTCCACGCGACCGCGGATGTTGACTCACGACTCACCAACACTAATTTCACTGTTTGTTCACCAATATCACTGTCTGCGCCTGGGAACGTCCCGGCGATTGTAACGGCAGCCGACCGATAGCTGCTTCGCGACGCGCGCGGTGCTACCCTGCGTTCGAGGGAACTCGGGAGCATCAAGCGTAACCAAAGGTGTGCGCGCGCGGCACCTGGTTAATGTCCTCGACACGGGATAGTCGAACGTGTCTCCATGGGTTTCAGAAGGTTACATAAAATTTGTGATGTAACCGAAGTTGGTCACACCCGGTCACACTCGGTCACACCCGGTTACACTTGGTCACATCTGTGACCGCATGTAACCGATGTCTACCGGAGACACGTTCGTTACCGTGTATCACTCCACGCGATCGCGGATGTTGATTTGCGACTCACTAACACTAATTTCACTGTTTGTTCACCAATATCACTGTCTGCGCCTGGGAACGTCCCGGCGATGGTAACGGCAGCCGACCGATAGCTGCTTCGCGACACGCGCGGTGCTACCCTGCGTTCGAGGGAACTCGGGAGCATCAAGCGTAACCAAAGGTGTGCGCGCGCGGCACCTGGTTAATGTCCTCGACACGGGATAGTCGAGCGTGTCTCCATGGGTTTCAGAAGGTTACATAAAATTTGTGATGTAACCGAAGTTGGTCACACTCGGTCACACCCGGTTACACCCGGTTACACTTGGTCACATCTGTGACTGCATGTAACCGATGTCTACAGGAGACACGTTCGTTACCGTGTATCGCTCCACGCGATCGCGGATGTTGATTTGCGACTCACTAACACTAATTTCACTGTCTGTTCACCAATATCACTGTCTGCGCCTGGGAACGTCCCGGCGATGGTAACGGCAGCCGACCGATAGCTGCTTCGCGACGCGCGCGGTGCTACCCTGCGTTCGAGGGAACTCGGGAGCATCAAGCGTAACCAAAGGTGTGCGCGCGTGGCACCTGATTAATGTCCTCGACACGGGATAGTCGAACGTGTCTCCATGGGTTTCAGAAGGTTACATAAAATTTGTGATGTAACCGAAGTTGGTCACACCCGGTCACACTCGGTCACACCCGGTTACACTCGGTCACATCTGTGACCGCATGTAACCGATGTCTACCGGAGACACGTCCGTTACCGTGTTTCATTCCACGCGACCGCGGATGTTGACTTGCAACTCACTAACACTAATTCCACTGTCTGTTCACCAATATCACTGTCTGCGCCTGGGAGCGTCCCGGCGATGGTAACGGCAGCCGACCGATAGCTGCTTCGCGACGCGCGCGGTGCTACCCTGTGTTCGAGGGAACTCGGGAGCATTAATCGTAACCAAAGGTGTGCGCGCGCGGTACCTGGTTAATGTACTCAACATGTGATAGTCGAACGTGTCTCCGTGGGTATCAGAAGGTTACATAAAATTTTGTGATGTAGCCGATTTCGGCAACACCCGGTCACTCTCGGTTACACTCGGTTACATGCGGTTACAGATGTGACCGCATGTAACCGATGTCTATCGGAGACACGTCCGTCCTCGGCCGCGGTCGGCGCGAGACTCGGTTAGGTTAGGTTAGGTTAGGTTAGGTTAGGTTAGGTTAGGTTAGGTTAGGTTAGGTTAGGTTAGGTTAGGTTAGGTTAGGTTAGGTTTTTTTTTTTTTTTTTGAGGGGCAGTTATTTGGGGCTTCGTCCCGGTGTTCAGCGCTATCGGTTTACACATTCCACCAGGCTGTTTTCAGGTTGATAGGTATGAGCTTGGTTTGGGGCTGATTGTTGGATTGTTGGGTTGGTGTGTGTTATAACGTGTGACGAGTTGGGGTTAATAAGAGCTGGTTGAGTAATGATTGTATTGGGTTGGGTAGGTTGTGAGTGTGGTTTGTTTTATATTTTGATTTTTGTTTCAGTTGAGACGATTTGGGTTGGGTTAGTAATGAAGTTTGTATTGGGTTGAAAGGTTTGATATTGGTTTGTTTATAAGTGTTTTTTGTAGCAAGTACTATGATTTAAGTGTTGATGGTATTTGTATTGGGTTGCTGGGTTATGATTGTGGTTTGTTTTGTTTGTTGTTCTTGTTGTAATTAGCACGGTTTGATAGTGAGAAGATTTGTTTTGGGTTGAGTAGTTTGTGGTATTGGTTTGTTTATTGTTGTTTTTGTTGCAATTACTATGATTTGAGTGTTAATGGTAATTGTATTGGGTTGCTGGGTTGTGAGATCGGTTTGTTTTATTAGTTGTTTTTGTTGTAATTAATACGAGTTGGGTTAGTGATAAATTTTGTATTGGATTGGTAGGTTGTGATATTGATTTGTTTATTGTTGTTTTTTGTTGCAATTACTATGATTTGAGTGTTAATGGTAATTGTATTGGGTTGCTGGTTTGTGAGATTGGTTTGTTTTATTTGTTGTTTTTGTTGTAATTAATACGATTTGGTTAGTGACAAAGTTTGTATTGGGTTGGGTAGGTTGTGAGTGTGGATTGCTTTATTTTTGTTTTTGGTTGTAATGAGTACGAGTTAGGTTAGTGATGAAGTTTGGATTGGGTTAGGAGGTTGTGATATTGGTTTGTTTATTGTTGTTTTTGTTGCAATTACTATGATTTGAGTGTTAATGGTAATTGTGTTGGGTTGCTGGGTTGTGAGATTGGTTTGTTTTATTTGTTGTTTTTGTTGTAATTAATACGATTTGGATTAGTGACAAAGTTTGTATTGGGTTGGGTAGGTTGTGTGTGTGGATTGCTTTATTTGTTTTTGGTTGTAATGAATATGAGTTGGGTTAGTGACGTAGTTTGTATAGGGTTGGTAGTGTGATCATGTGTGACCCAGTGTAGCCGAGCGTAACCGAGTGTATCCGAATGTAACTGAGTTATTGGATGTTTGTGTTTTGATTGTATATATACATAAGATTTGATGTGCATAGGATAGTTTTGATTGTAGTGCTGAGTTGTTGGGTGTTTTGTGTTTTGGTTGTTTTGTATATGGTATTGAGTATATAGTAGTAGTGGCGTGGCGTGTTAGAATAATAATTTGGTTGCATTTGGTTGCATTGGGTTGGTAGGTTGTGATATCGGTTGGGTTTTTTTTTTTTTTTTTTTTTTTTTTTTTTTTTTTTTTTTTTTTTTTTTTTTTTTTTTTTCTCTTCTTTATTTGTGATAAAATATACAATATCAATTGTTTACAATGTCATTTATGCTATGTTGAATCTTGATTCTTCTGTGTCAACTTCTTTGGTTGGTTGTTTTCGTCAGGCATCCTAGCGGCGATGGTAACGGCAGCCCACCGGTGGCTGCTTCGCGACGCGCGCGGTGCTACCCTGCGTTCGAGGGAACTCGGGAGCGTTGAGCATAATCAAAGGTGTTCGCGCGCGGCACCTGGTTAATGTCCTCGACCCGGGATAGTCGAACGTGTCTCCATGGGTTTCAGAAGGTTACATAAAATTTGTGATGTAACCGAAGTTGGTCACTCCCGGTCACTCCCGGTCACACCCGGTTACACTCGGCCACATATGTGACCGCATGTAACCGATGTCTACCGGAGACACATTCGTTATCGTGTATCACTCCACTCGACCGCGAATGTTGATGGCGACTCACTAACACTAATTCCACTGTTTGTTCACCAATATCACTGTCTGCGCCTGGGAGCGTCCCGGCGATGGTAACGGCAGCCGACCGATAGCTGCTTCGCGACGCGCGCGGTGCTACCCTGCGTTCGAGGGAACTCGGGAGCATTAATCGTAACCAAAGGTGTGCGCGCGCGGCACCTGGTTGATGTACTCAACATGTGATAGTCGAACGTGTCTCCGTGGGTAACAGAAGGTTACATAAAATTTTGTGATGTAGCCGATTTCGGCAACACCCGGTCACTCCCGGTCACACTCGGTTACACTCGGTTACATGCGGTCACAGATGTAACCGCATGTAACCGATGTCTATCGGAGACACGTCCGTCCTCGGCCGCGGTCGGCGCGAGACTGGTTAGGTTAGGTTAGGTTAGGTTTTTTTTTTTTTTTTTTTTTTTTTTTTTTTTTTTTTTTTTTTTGCCATTCCCCTAACAATATCAGGGCTTGTTTTTTGCTTTCTTTTTATTTTTTGGCTCTTTTCATCTTTTTCTTTTCTTTTTTAAGTAATGCTCTTATAATTTTCATTTCTTTTTCATTGATTTCTTACAAACTTTGTTTTCATCTTTTATCTAGTACAGTATGGTTTTAATTTTCATTACATTAGTAATTTTGTCATTTGTATACAGTGCAGTACTTCTAGTACATGTCAGTTTAATATACATTTCGAAGTTTTTGACACAGAATAATAAGCAATACAATTAAAAATAAAAGCAATAATAGTTAATACAATAAAATCAATAAATTTACTAAATTTCGGACGGTATACAATAAAATTAATAAAACTCAAATAAAATCCAATAAAATGAAGCCCAATAATGTCAACAATAAATGATAAAACTACGGCACAAACATTCAATCTAACCCTAATATCACAGTAAAAACCTAACAGTAAAGAACCTACAACTATCATCACACTAATTTATCACAGTTTGTCTTATTTACGTATTCAACAATATATTTACAAAAACCGAGGAATATCTCCCTCTTCTTTCCCCCCAGGATAGAAGGCAGGTTCTCACCCGTCATCGATGTGCCCAATTTCTGCTCAATATCGTATCTATTGCTTGCAAAAATTGGGCACTCGAGTAACAGGTGAGGAACCGTCTCCTCAACTCCGGGCTGACACGAACACGACGGATCCTCCTTCAACTTGAATCTGTGCAAGTAGAAGGCGAACCCGCCGTGGCCAGTCAGTATCTGTGTTGTGTGATGTGTAATGTCTATTTTCTTGACTATTTTGTGTGCAGCAGCAGCGCTTGGGAAAAAGAGCTTAGTGACTCCGGCCGTCCCTCCCACTTCGTATCTCCTGTCCCATTCCTCAACCGTATCCTCTCTTAAGATACGCTTGACGAATGAAACAGGACACAGATCGTAGTCGGGTTTCCTCTTCGAGCCCAGAGCGGCCTCCTTGGCTAACTCGTCTACTCTCTCATTCCCTCTCAATCCTGCGTGCGCCTTAATCCAAAACAAGGAGACCTCCCGCCTCTGCAATGCAGCTTTTCGGAGGGCCGCCCTCGTTTGCACCGCCAGGGGATGAGGGGAACTAAGAGTGACTGCCTGGAGTGCCGATCTGGAATCGCTAAGGATACCGACCTTTGCCATTCCGCTCTTGCAGGCTATGTTTACAGCTCTTTGGAGCGCTAGAAGTTCGGCTTGGTAGACGGTGCAATACGACGGCAATGCAAGCTTGACGGCCTTCGTCTCGGCCTCACCCTTCCATACGGAAAGTGCGGCTCCGACTCGACCCTCAATCTTGCTGCCGTCCGTATAAATCCTATGGACGTGGCTGTTAACCACGTCAGCATATGAGTCCTCATCTACCAATCCGAACATCAGCTCTACCTGCTCTGCCGGATGTGGGTCCTCAATCGCAGGAGCCATTCGCTCCACCTCCCTGTCTCTTAGTACCGGGTGTGGTACTCCCTTCTTGGCCTCATAGAGCCTCGATGCTTCGAGTATCCTGAGGTCAAGAGGGAGTATCCCAGCCAACAGCATTGCAGAGTTCAAGGAGACGGTTCGATATGCTCTACAGATCTTCTGGGCAAAACCCCGTTGGACGGAGTTGAGCCTTTTTTGGACCCCCATCTTTTCCACGGTGGGTGCCCACGCTGCTGCTGCATACATAATAGTCGGCTCTATTACGGCCATATATATGGTTCTAACTATCTGGGGGTTAAGCCCCCATCCTACTCTAGCAGCTTTGGCGAGCTGCTTGTAGCGTGATATTGCTTTTTTACATACCTCAGTGACGTGGGTATTAAATGTCAGGCCGCTGTCAATCGTTAAACCTAGTATTTTTATATTGTCATAATATTTTAAGTCGACACCCCCCATAGTTAGTCGTGGAACGTCAAATTTTAATTTCCTTGTTGACAGAAGCGCACAAGTTTTATGGGGGGCAAATTTTAGCTTGTTCGACTCCCCCCATTTCCTAATTTCCTCTAATATTTTGTTAGCTTTAAGCTCGATTTCCAGGGCCGTTTTCCCTTCAAATACCAGCACTATATCATCTGCGAACGCTTGGTTGAAGACATCCATCTCCTCTAACAAAGTTAGCAAGGGGTCCAACAAGAGGTTCCACAGGATCGGTCCACCGATGGACCCCTGTACGCACCCCTTGTCGGTCCCCCTGCCAACTTCCACTCCGGCATACCTCACATTCACTCTTCTGCCGTTCAAGTAGCTACTGAACACTCGCCTCAGGTTCCCCGGACACCCAACTTCAGCCAACCGAACCTTTATGGCCGGCCACCAAGCACTATCGAAGGCCCCCTCTATGTCCAGTGATACCACAACAGAAATTTTCTTCTCCTCCCTCAGCTTTCTGATGTGGTTCACCAACCTATAGAGGGCGTCCTCGGTGCTCCTTTGGGGCATGAAGCCATACTGGTTGGGGCTTATTTTGGGCAACAGGTAAAACCTAAGTCGGGCGACCAGCATCTTTTCGAAGATTTTGCCGAGAACGGGAAGGAGGCCGATCGGTCGATAGGCCTTTGGTATCCGGTATGACTCCTTGCCCGGCTTTCTCAGCACCACCACTGTCGCCTGCTTCCATTTTTCTGGAAAGTAGCCGACAGTAAGGCACTTATTCAGCAGGGCAAGGAACCATTCCGGGTTACAATCTACAGCGTGCTGGCAGATGTCAGACGTGAGACCATCCGCCCCGGGGGCCTTTTTAGGGTTGAAGGACCTTACGGCTCTCTTCAACTCCTCCATGATGAAAGGGGGGTCGTCCGGACCCGTCGGCGGCTCGGAGTCTAAAGACTCCGCACGCCGGCGCATCCGTCGATGTTCCTCGCTTTCATCATTTTCCAGGTCCGCGGGGTAGAAGGTCTCCGCCAACAGTTCTGCGGAGCTTCGGGCGTCGAGGGTCTCACTACCCCTTGTCAGGGGCAGATCCTCCTCCCTCCCTCCAACTCTGTTCAGCACTCTGTAGATGCCCTCCCAGACCCCCTCCCTATCCTGTTTTCGGCAAAACTCCTTCCAGCTCGCTACTTGAGCCTCTTTCACTGCACTCTCATACTTCTCTTTCGCTTCCAGGTACAACCCAACCACGCGGTTTCTGCGATCAGGCGCTGCGTTTCGGATCCTGCGTTTCCTCGTGGCGACCTCCTTCTTCATCTGCGCGAGCTCATCATTCCACCACGACAAGGTGAATTTCTGTGTGTGCTTTTTGGTCGGCATAGTGTCTCTGCATGTCTGTGTTATGGCTTCTGTGTAACTGTCTATTGCGTCATCTATTTGTTGTGTGCTTTGTATTGAGTCTATCGCTTGTACAGTCAATTGTCTGTCTGACATCAGCTGGGTCAGTTTCTCACGAAACTGAGTCCAGTTTGCCTTATGTGTGTTAAAGATGCGTGTGGTACGTATTATGTTCGTGCCTGTGGATTTATGTTGTGTGATGCCGAAGGAGATGCCGTTGTGGTCCGAGCTCGTCAGACCCTCCTCCACCTTCCAGTCGCCCACTCGGTCCAGCAGATCGTCGGAGCATGCTGTCACATCCACGAAGCTAGTGTACCTTTTACCCCCTCTGACGGTGTCGTACGTGGGTATGTCTCCGGTGTTGAGTATGTGTAAGCTCATTGCTTCCAGTACAGCAGACACGTCTCTTCCTCGCGGGTCTTCCACATCGCCACCCCACCACGGGCTCTTTGCGTTGGCGTCGCCTCCCAAGACCATCTTATCGGATCCCAACTCTCTTCCTATCCGCATAAGATGGTCCAGGTAGGGCCCCACAGGCTTGTCGGGCTCGAAGTAGAAGGACACAACAACCATCTCCCAGGCTTTGGTTCGGAGGGTGGCCACAACAATGTTGTTGTTGCTGAGGCGCGTGTGCAGTTCGACATCCAACGTGTCGTCGAATACTGCAACACACGCTTTGACAACACCGCCCCCTTCCCCATCGCTCTGGTAGACCCTCACTCCGTTGTGTGTCCTCACACTCCGGGCCCCACCTATGTAGGGCTCCTGCAGCAGCGCCACGCAGGCCTTACGCTTGGTGGCTTCGAGCATTAGCTCCCTTGTGGCGATTTGGCTCCGCTGGAGGTTGGCCTGCAGAATTCGGTACTGGAAGTACTCACCGGTGACAACCTTAGCAGTACGCTACCGCCGATCTGGCCAGAGCATCCCACCTCTTTCTTTCCAAGCACTCTCTATCGAAGGCGCTGTGCTCCTCGTTGCCTCTCTTCGCCTTCGTGCAGTTAATGCACTTGGGCTTCTCTCCCCGCAGCCACTTGTCGCAATCAGTCCTCAGATGAGGACCAGCGCAGTGACTGCATCGCACCTCACTCTCCTGACAGTGCCTCCTCGTATGCCCGTACCCCAGGCAACAGGAGCACTGCACCAACGGACTGTGGTCCTCCACACGCACCCTGCCAAGCCCAATATGGGCATGGCCAGCATTCACACACCTCTTCCATACCTGTGGGCTGACTCTGGCCACGAGATGTTTTTGTAGGGAGTTCCTAGCATTCTTCACATACGCTACCTCTACCTTTTTCTCCTCCCCCCTCAAGCCCTCAAAGATGTCTGCATTTTGGTTGCAGAACGCAGTGACGAAGTCAGCTACGTCGACCTTCATCACATCTTTGAAAGCTAGAAGGGGGTTTTTATTCCTCACTTCTTCAACTATTAATCCTTCGTTCCTGCCCAGTCTCTCCTTCACCTTGTTTCTCTCCTCCTCGTTTATGCAGCCTATGACGACTTTTCTGTTCTTTACTTTCCTAACCCTTTCCACCTTTACCCAACCATCTTTTGGATTAACCGTCGTCCTAATCTTTTCTAATAACTCTTCCCCATTATCTTGCCCGTCTCTGGAGGACACCATGACTGAATGCAGAGCTCTTGCTTCAGGAGGTTTCTCTACGACACCTCTCGAAGCAACGCTCGCATAGGTCGCCGGTTTGGCGACAGTCATGTTGTTCTCCAGCAACGAGCTCAATTTTCCCATTTTATCCCTGTTTTCCTTTATGCTTTCTCCTATTTCTTCCATCTTTTTTATATTTTCTATGATTAATTTACTATTCTCTTCCAGGTTCCTCACCAGTGCTTCTGCCTCCACATTCGCTCCTGCGCCGGCTGACCGAGGAGGATGTATAGGGTCCTTCCCCAGCCCGCCATTGCTCCCGGCTCTGACACTGGTGAGTTCGTTTTCTAATTCCTTTACTATTTCGAAGAGCCTCTCTATAGCGGCGAAGGCTCCTTCTTTAAGTTCCGTCTTAAAATTTTTGGAACAATTTATGAATCTCTTCGCTCGCTCTAGACAGGCTCTTCCTTCTGTTGTTTTGGGTTTGTTAGGTGGAACGGGGCTATAAACTTTTTCTATAATTACAGGTTTTTTGGTTTTTGTTTTAGGTGCCGTAGGTTCCTGATTTGACTTTACTTTACTAGTAGTTGGCGTTTCGTTATTTATAATTATCGTCTCGTAATTGTCGATGCTCTTCCGCACAGCGGAGGTCTTTATCGGCTGCGACTGGGCTCTGCCCTCATCGGCCTCATTTCTTTTAGGTGGTGAAATTATGAAGGTGTCGCTAGCTCGGTGTAATTGGGCGGGGGGGGTGCGTGACATCATTTTGTTAGGGGGAATTAAGTCAAAATTAAATAAAATTAAGTTAAAATGTCAATTAAATACAATTATAAATGAATGAATGAATAATATTAAAATATAAGTAATAAATTAGATAAATTAAATAATTTAAAATTGAATTATTAAAAATAAATGTCAAATTAATAAAATGTCAAAATTTTCTAACCTAACAGTTTCCCCAATAGGGGGTTAACTGACCTATTCTAGCTAAATAAAATAACGTGTTGTGTGAGGGGTTCCCTAAGCACACAAAGCAATCAGGACTTAACCTAACAACTACACCAAAAATGGTGTAGTTGGTCCTTATTCAAATTCTTACACACTAAACAGTAGCTCCAATAGGGGCTACTGGTCACTAAAACTATTTACAATTTTTGTACCTTAGCTTTAAGTTCTTTTCCAGGTGTGGCAGCTGTCCAGTTCCCGGTGCGACGTCTCCTTCCAGGTGAGTTCGGTTTTTTCTTATTTCCAGGTGCTGCAGGCGTTCCAGGTGTTCCGGATTTGCAGGTGTGGCGTCTTCAACCTTCTCCAGTACCGGTACCCGAAAACCGCAGCTCTCTGCGATGTCCCGAAGCTTGCAGGTGAGTTTTTGTTGTTTTCAGGGGTCGACCCCTTTTCCAGGTGTTCGGTGTGGACACGTCTGGATAAAGCTCTGCCTGCCGATGTCACCGAAGAAAACCCCGTCTCTCTGCTGGTTATAGGAGCGGAGTTATCAGGCTTTTAAAATTTCCAATATGGCGGCCAATTTTCAGCCTGGAATTTAGAAATTCCGCTGCTTCTCTATTTTCTGGGCGAACTGGACCGAGTTTGGGCTCGTTTTTCTCAGTTTTTTGAGCTCTTCCTGATGGTGTCGGTCAGCCCCCAAAATTCGACCTTAGAAATTTGTTGATCCCGATTTGGTTTAAATTTGGGGAGGGGGTAGCTGAGGCGAGGCCTTTTAATACAAAAGAAACCGCGTTTCTGTAGCTTCTCTAGAAGCGGAGATATTTAAGTTTTTGTCCGCTGTTTGACAGATGTCGAACTGTCAAAGTCAATATTTGGAGCCTGTTTTCTCTGTAACCGTTTGTCCTAGATAGGGGGTGCTTGGGCTTATTGGCCTCGGTCTGAGCTCCTCTATCGTTTTTCGGTGTCAGTTTGATGAAAAAAATTTTCGGAAAATTTTTGGACTTTTCCGGCTTTTCCGAGTTCTGACCCCCCGAGATGCGTAGCTGGTGTCTCGTAATGCCTAATGTTGAAAACCGCGTCCTTCTAAGGCTTCTGGTTTCGGAGCAATCGGCGTCTGAACTTTTACAAGATGGCGGACGAAACGTCAAAGTCAGTTGTTTTCACTCGATTACTCCGTCAATTTTAACTTGCCTGGATCGCGGTTTCCAGTTGCTGGGAGGATCCTCACCTTGGGCAGATGCTGGTGCGTGAATTTGGGGGGGTTACAACTCCCCCCTTTTTCCCCCCTTTTTTGATCTGTCCGGATGCTCCTCGCCGAGCCCGTTCCAACGATGTGTCGCACGTAGTTGTATGATGAGCGGTTCCGGAGCTGTCGGCCTTCAAGTTTTTCCAATATGGCCGACAAAATGGCCGCTAAAACGTTTTTCTTAATTATCTCCGGAACCCTTGGTCGTAGAGAGATGTGCGACGTATCGTTGGATTCGTCTCCTCGTTGTCTATCGCCTCGTTCAGAAAGTATTCCAGCTATTCCAGCCGTTCCCTATTTATCCAGGATTTTTACCTTATTTAAGTTTTTTCCGGTTCTGGAGCAGCTGGAGACTTCCGGTTTGCGGCGTTCGGTAGGGAGTGAGGGCGGGCAGCTTCTGATGGGTTTTGACGTTTGCAGCTTTCTCCTGGTCAGTGTGGTCACTACTTTTTTGGAAAAAGGGTTTTCCCGATTTTTCTTTGGGTTCTTCTTCAGGACCACCTACCTTTTTGGTGTGGGTTGTAAACGCCCCTATTTATTCCAGCTAATTCCACTGCCAAAACCCACGCGTCTCTGTATGCTGCTCCGCTATTAATGTTTCAAAAACCTATTTTCTAATTTTAATAACTCACCCCCTGTGTGTCGAAAAATTTTTCTTTTTGCAGAAATGGTCTCCTCTTATCAGGGTCTTCCCATATGCATACGTTTTGTGTCGCTAGACCCCCGATTTCCTCGACCTCGTGGGGACGCCAAAATCTTTACCACAAGGTCAAAGGTACTTCCGGTGGGTCTATAATTGTGAAAATCACTACACTTGTCAAGGTCACTATCCTGCACTATGTCTAAAAACTTTCACTTCGAATTTCACACTGGTGCGTCTTTTATCGCTATTTAAACTTTTTGATTTTTATCACTTTCGGTTTTTCCGATTTTTCAACACTTTTTCGCACGACTTAAGGTGGGGTCGTATTACCCTCGTGTGGGGGGTACCGAGACGCGTCGATTGGTACCAAAATCTTTAAAATCGGTGCACTTTTTACCACTTTTTTGAATTTTTAAAGAGGAGCGAGGTTAAAAAACATGTGCTCTCGGCAAGAATCGGCACGAAACTGGTTAGGTTAGGTTAGGTTAGGTTAGGTTAGGTTAGGTTAGGTTAGGTTAGGTTAGGTTAGGTTAGGTTAGGTTAGGTTAGGTTAGGTTAGGTTAGGTTAGGTTAGGTTAGGTTAGGTTAGGTTAGGTTAGGTTAGGTTAGGTTAGGTTAGGTTAGGTTAGGTTAGGTTAGGTTAGGTTAGGTTAGGTTAGGTTAGGTTAGGTTAGGTTAGGTTAGGTTAGGTTAGGTTAGGTTAGGTTAGGTTAGGTTAGGTTAGGTTAGGTTAGGTTAGGTTAGGTTAGGTTAGGTTAGGTTAGGTTAGGTTAGGTTAGGTTAGGTTCCCCCCGATGGTTGCACGCCTTGTCGTGGCGGTGGGGCTTAGTAACCGCGGCTTGGACAACCGCGGTGAAGCGAAGAGGCAACCAGGGCCGGCCGGTGTCGCCGCCTGGCCCGAGGAGGGCGCTCCCAGCGGACTGGAGGAGTCCGCTGCGGATGCGCACCGAGGTGGGGCCGCGGAGGAAGAGGCAAGTAGGTATTACGGTGCGCCGCTTGCCCTATCTTCTGCGGCCGAGGACGGATCGCGGGGGGGAGAGGCATTGTGGTAGGTTGCCGCTTTCCCTACCCCCCCTGCGAGCTGGCGGGGCCGTTCCGTTTGAACGGCATTGGTGGGGCCGCAGAGGAAGAGGCAAGTAGGTATTACGGTGCGCCGCTTGCCCTATCCTCTGCGGCCGAGGTGTGGTCGGTGGCAGAGCCACAGACCTGATCTGCCACATGGCCTCCAAGTAGCAGACTCGGGGGGCGTCTGCTACAGCCTTGGTGGGGGCCGAGGAGGAGGGCGCACGTGTTGTGCGCCCATCGTGGAGTCTTCGGGCCGCTGGCGGGGTCACAGATGTGTGTATCGTTCCTGTGGCCCCGTCAATATGCGGCGTGGCGGAAGATGGGGGGGGGTTTTAGTGGGTATACCGTGGTCTCATTAGCCGCGGGAGTCCCACATAACCACTCGGGTCGCCCCCTGCGCCTGGGTGGTATGCGTAATGCATTTCCCCCTCCGGAAAAAAAAAAAAAAAAAAAAAAAAAAAAAAAAAAAAAAAAAAAAAAAAAAGGTTAGGTTAGGTTTTTTTTTTTTTTTTTTTATTTTTTTACGGCCCCTCATTTGGGACCTCTTGTTCCCCCTTCCATAAGAAGGGACAATTGCTTGCATTTATTAACTTTTTACATTCGTATTAATTTTTATGTTTTATTTACTAATATATTAAACTTAGTTTTATTTTCTATTTCAATTTCTTTGCATCATACATTATTTCTGCAAGATCCTATTTTACTTATATTTAATTTTACATTTATTTTATATTTATATTACTATACTATACATTTTTATTAGATGATACATTTTTCTTTAATTTTTTTTGATACATTCACATTTATATAAATTTTTATTACATAGAATTTCAATACATAATTTATTCATATTGCAATTTTACATTTCTTTTCGTGACTTGCTTAGTTTACATTTCTTTATTTATATTAATCCATTTTCCAAAATATTTTTTTTTTCCATTTATTTTTATGTTACATTCATATTAATATACAATTTCGTTTCATAAGGTTTCGTTATGTGCAATACTACAATTTTACAATTCAAAATAAGGTACAGTTCCATATTAACAATTGTCTTTAGCATCCAGTCCGGAACCCCGGCCAGTTTTTAGTTGCATTGTGTTATAAAGCATAACAGAAGTGCAGTTTTGTGGTGTTGTCATAGCGCGCGCAAGTACAGGTAATAGATAAGTGTGCAGTTACAGAGAGATCGTCGTATGTGTTGTGCTATTTTGTTTTTTAATATCTTATCTTATGCCTTACATGCTTGTCTTATTGCTTTATCAATAATCTCATGTAGGTGCTAAGATTTTTTTTTTTTTTTTTTTTTTTTTTTTTTTTTTTTTTTTTTTTTTTTTTTTTTTTTTTTTTTTTTTTTTTTTTTTTTTCACAACACATTTACAAGTTGTTTATTTGCATTGGTGTTTTTAATTACATAATTAATTACATCCAATTTACCAATTTCTGCAACCACTTAACACCATATCTCACTTAGAGTCGGGATCGTATGCGACTGTTGCGCGCGCTATGACATCCCACTTTTGACGGACCGGACATTCCGCACTAAGTGCGTTATGGCCTGTGTCTTCGTGATGTTCCTTCTGACAATTCGTGCAGCACGGCCTCACACCTTCCTTACGATCATCACACTGAGACTGGTGATGCGCCCCGGAGCAGTGTGCGCATTTCTCCTCGGTGGTTAGGTTAGGTTAGGTTAGGTTAGGTTAGGTTAGGTTAGGTTAGGTTAGGTTAGGTTAGGTTAGGTTAGGTTAGGTTAGGTTAGGTTAGGTTAGGTTAGGTTAGGTTAGGTTAGGTTAGGTTCCCCCCGATGGTTGCACGCCTTGTCGTGGCGGTGGGGCTCTAGTAACCGCGGCTTGGACAACCGCGGTGAAGCGAAGAGGCAACCAGGGCCGGCCGGTGTCGCCGCCTGGCCCGAGGAGGGCGCTCCCAGCGGACTGGAGGAGTCCGCTGCGGATGCGCACCGAGGTGGGGCCGCAGAGGAAGAGGCAAGTAGGTATTACGGTGCGCCGCTTGCCCTATCTTCTGCGGCCGAGGACGGATCGCGGGGGGGAGAGGCATTGTGGTAGGTTGCCGCTTTCCCTACCCCCCCTGCGAGCTGGCGGGGCCGTTCCGTTTGAACGGCATTGGTGGGGCCGCAGAGGAGGAGGCAAGTAGGTATTACGGTGCGCCGCTTGCCCTATCCTCTGCGGCCGAGGTGTGGTCGGTGGCAGAGCCACAGACCTGATCTGCCACATGGCCTCCAAGTAGCAGACTCGGGGGGCGTCTGCTACAGCCTTGGTGGGGGCCGAGGAGGAGGGCGCACGTGTTGTGCGCCCATCGTGGAGTCTTCGGGCCGCTGGCGGGGTCACAGATGTGTGTATCGTTCCTGTGGCCCCGTCAATATGCGGCGTGGCGGAAGATGGGGGGGGGGTTTTAGTGGGTATACCGTGGTCTCATTAGCCGCGGGAGTCCCACATAACCACTCGGGTCGCCCCCTGCGCCTGGGTGGTATGCGTAATGCATTTCCCCCTCCGGAAAAAAAAAAAAAAAAAAAGGTTAGGTTAGGTTAGGTTAGGTTAGGTTCCCCCCGATGGTTGCACGCCTTGTCGTGGCGGTGGGGCTCTAGTAACCGCGGCTTGGACAACCGCGGTGAAGCAAAGAGGCAACCAGGGCCGGCCGGTGTCGCCGCCTGGCCCGAGGAGGGCGCTCCCAGCGGACTGGAGGAGTCCGCTGCGGATGCGCACCGAGGTGGGGCCGCAGAGGAGGAGGCAAGTAGGTATTACGGTGCGCCGCTTGCCCTATCCTCTGCGGCCGAGGACGGATCGCGGGGGGGGAGGCATTGTGGTAGGTTGCCGCTTTCCCTACCCCCCCTGCGAGCTGGCGGGGCCGTTCCGCTTGAACGGCATTGGTGGGGCCGCAGAGGAAGAGGCAAGTAGGTATTACGGTGCGCCGCTTGCCCTATCCTCTGCGGCCGAGGTGTGGTCGGTGGCAGAGCCACAGACCTGATCTGCCACATGGCCTCCAAGTAGCAGACTCGGGGGGGCGTCTGCTACAGCCTTGGTGGGGGCCGAGGAGGAGGGCGCATGTGTTGTGCGCCCATCGTGAAGTCTTCGGGCCGCTGGCGGGGTCGCAGATGTGTGTATCGTTCCTGTGGCCCCGTCAATATGCGGCGTGGCGGAAGATGGGGGGGGGGTTTTAGTGGGTATACCGTGGTCTCATTAGCTACGGGAGTCCCACATAACCGCTCGGGTCGCCCCCTGCGCCTGGGTGGTATGCGTAATGCATTTCCCCCTCCGGAAAAAAAAAAAAAAAAAAAAAAGGTTAGGTTAGGTTAGGTTAGGTTAGGTTAGGTTAGGTTAGGTTAGGTTAGGTTAGGTTAGGTTAGGTTAGGTTAGGTTAGGTTAGGTTAGGTTAGGTTAGGTTAGGTTAGGTTAGGTTAGGTTAGGTTAGGTTAGGTTAGGTTAGGTTAGGTTAGGTTAGGTTAGGTTAGGTTAGGTTAGGTTAGGTTAGGTTAGGTTAGGTTAGGTTAGGTTAGGTTAGGTTTTTTTTTTTTTTTTTTTTTTTTTTTTTTTTTTTTTTTTTTTTTTTTTTTTTTTTTTTTTTTTTTATTCCCCTATACGTTATACAGGACAATTACTGCATGGTTTTGCCTGATTACATTGTAGTGATTATTTATTTCATTACCATTAATTTTTTACATTTATTATTTATTAATTTATACATTATTATCTTTATTGTTTTGCTCACATATTTTCTTACATTATTTTCTTATTTTACATATGACAACAGTCGTTTCTCCATAGTTATTACCTTTCTTTGCATATTCTAATTTTCATATTTGACACAGTTTCAGCCACGTGTATCCAATTAGACGCTGATTTTATTACATTCTAATTTTTTACAAAATTACAATGTCATACGATAAGTGATTTCCATACTCTAAATAGTGCCCATTATCTTTCATGTTGCCTTTTTGCCGATATAGATATTATTACAAAAATATATTCAATATAATATCGGGAACACTATTTTAATTGATACGATAATAATAAATACAATACTATAATAATAACATTGATGTATAAAATAATTGCTACAGTAGATACATTGATACGAATACAATATAGTGACACAATAGTTCAATTACGATAAATGAACTTTAAATGCAATTACGTTTGTCGCATTTGCTAAACAAATGCATACAAAGTTTTATGCTGCGTAATTATTTTACAGTTACAAAACATAGAATGGCATAGTACAAATACTATACATATAAGAGTACAATTACAAGAATTACAACACAACAATTATTATACTATACAGTTACATACAAAAGACCTTACACATAAGAACATTAAAAACATTAGCTGCAATTAAAATATCTGTTTTTGGTTTATCAAATACAGACATACTTTTCTGCGGGTTTTTTTTTTTTTTTTTTTTTTTTTTTTTTTTTTTTTTTTTTTTTTTTTTTTTTTTTTTTTTTTTTTTTTTTTTTTAAATATACATATCACCTATACAAAGTTACATAATATATAAAATTACTATAATATATTGCTTATTACTAACATTACTTTCGGCTAACAGTTATTGTGTCATAAATTCTCAGCATTTATCTCGGACAATTATTGAGGCATTACTTGGCACTATCGCGGCGGTGTTATTCTGAGACGTTAAGTGTGTCTTGAGTACTGTGTAACCACGAGGGCTCCACGTACTCTTCGTCCTCAGGTTCGTATGCCACCGCCGCTCGCGCTATGGCTTCCCACTTGCGTCTAATCGGACACTCCGCGCTGAACGCACTGTGTTCCGTATCTAATCCCTCCTTCTTGCAATTTATACAGCAGGGTTTTATGCCTGCTTTTAATTCCTCGCATTGTGACCTGTGATGTGGCCCCGAACAATGGCCGCACTTTGCCTCGGTCGCGCTTTCGGTGCAGAATCGCCTTCCATGTCCATATCCTAGACAGTGCGAGCACTGTATTAGGGGGGACTGGTCGGCGACTCTCACCCTCTGCATGTCTATATATGCGCGGCCTGCTTTGGTGAAGCACTGCCATATGTCCGGGGACACCTCAAGTATCACATGCTCAGTTTGGGGGTCTCTTCCTTTCCTTCTGTACTTTACTCGTACCCTATCCTCATCTCCGTCCAGAACGTACTGTATGAGGTGCTTGTTCTGATTACGGATAGCGTCACAGATGTCGTCATCCGTATTCGACTTCAGCACCCCATACAGTATGATCTGGGGGTCCTTATTTCTTACTGTCTCTACCTCAAACTTCTCTCCCGCACACTTCACTAACTTTCTCTTTGCCCTATCTCTTTCGTTTTTATCTCTAAATCCTATTAAAACTTTCCTCCCCCTCCCTTTTCTGATCCTCTCTACCTGAAATCCTTCCTTTTTCGCTTCTATTATTTTTCCTACGCTATCTACTATCTCCTGTCCTGTCATATCCTTTTCCTTGTCCGTGATCGCTAAGGAGTGGACAGTTATGGGCCCCGATCGCGAAGGTGGGGTTTTCACCACTTCCTTCGCTGCCTTGGCCGCATAACTCTCCACTACCTCGGCGGTATCCTTCCTAGTTTCATTTGTTGTCCTTACATTTAGTTTTTCCACATATTCATCAATCCTACCTACCAACATATCCCTTAACTCCTCCATATTTATATGAATTTTTTCCTTTAACTTTTCATATATTGTGGCCAACAGCTCGTGGCAGTTGCAGCCATCACAATTTAATTTACGTTCATGTTCATGTTCACACTGCACTTCCATATCTTTCTTCTCTATGTTATTTTCGCTCCCTTTTCCTACCGAGCCTCCCCTGAATAGTTCCTTAATCTCGTCCATTTTCTTATCCAACTTTTCCAAGTTGTCTGCTAGACCAGACCTCAGATCACCTCTCATGTTTCTGGTCTGGCCCAGCAGCCAAATACTATTCTTAATTGTGCCACTTGTCTCCATCAGGAGGGCCTCGGCAGGATAGGTTGAGCTTTGTACAATAGGGGGATTTTTTGGGACATGCATCTGAATCTCAAGGGAGGATCGTTTTTTATTTCTTTGGGGGGCTTTCGTGTCTTTCG
Source organism: Aricia agestis (assembly GCF_905147365.1). Lineage (NCBI taxonomy): Eukaryota > Metazoa > Arthropoda > Insecta > Lepidoptera > Lycaenidae > Aricia > Aricia agestis. The sequence goes on from NC_056424.1 coordinate 14,490,352, forward strand.
GGGTACGGACCATTGCCATTTTTTATCAAATACAGGGGAAACTTGTCAACTTTTAAAATGTAAATATAAAATTAAAAATAAAAGATAAAAAGTGTAGTGAGTCTAGACAAATACAGTGTAAATATTTTTGTAAAAATATTTAAAAGTCCTAATACTAATCTGTTGTCCCAATAAGAATCAACCAGTCAATTTAATTGTCAATTAATATATAATGTATAGCTAAAAATAATAAAATTTACTTTAAAATATATCACACTGAGACACTACACTACTTATCCTAATCGGTTGCCCCAATAGGGGACAGCCGGTCAATTATCTAGTGAGTATGTATATATAAAATTACAAGTTAAAACTGTAAAAACAGACGTCACAATATAAAATGTATATACAAAGTCACTACTCTAACAGACGCCCCAATAGGGAAGCGAACTGGTCTAAAAGTACCGCTTAACACGGTTTAACGGACGGCCTTCGCCGGTCGAGGTCACCTACTTACTAACAATAATGTACCCTGTCTGTCTTTGTCAATGGTCTGTGTCCAACACACGTGGTTTACGTCTAACTAAAGTTTTTAAATATTTGTTTAAAAATGTTTGCGCCTTTAAATTTTTAATAGCAGACTTTTTACGATTTGCTTAATGCTTAGTCAATACTAAAATAATATTTCGCCTACTAGTTTTAAGAAGCAATGTTCTATAATTCTACCAGATTGAGAAATATTCAAGTGCCTATGGTTTTAAAATAGCAAAAACGCAACCGTTTCTTATCGCCTTCGATCTGTTATAGTTCAAGATCCGGTAGTCTTCCGGATTATTTTATTTTAAGTTAGTTTCTTTTAATGTTTTTTAATATGTTTTAAAAAAGCCTAATAGTTTAATTTATATCTGTTTTTAATTATAAATTTTTGTAGAATAATATCCCGCGATTTTATTATTTCTCAATGTTATTTCTGTTTATATTTTACGATTTTAACCCGATTTATTTGATTACTTGTTTTTATATTATTTATTTATTCTTACTTTTATTTAAGTTTATATTTATTTAACTAGTATAATATCCGTTTTATTTTTACAGAATCTACCCGATGGCGGCTCTCGAACTACCAGACCACACACAGCGCTTGACGCCAAGTGGGCGTGTCAGGGCTGCCACACGCGAGAATATATTGTGTTACGCAATCAATGAGCGGGAATATCCTGATGGGAATTTTGAGATTTACTAACTTTATATTGTGCTGTAATTAAATACTATTGTTATTTATGTCCTATTTACTGTATATTTTAATATGCTTTTATAATATATATGTTTAATCGTGTAATTTACATTATATGTAGAAAATATATTTAGCTGTTTTATGGTTTAATATTACTTTTATTTAATAAATGTTATTGTTTAAATAATATATTGTTTTTGGTTTGTTTAGTTTTTACCTATTATTTTATGTTTTTGTAATGATTTACACAATTTAGTTTATTATTTATCCTATAAAATGATTTTTAATGTTTTCCTAATTTTTTGTTATTTTAAATTTTTATTTTCTAGGGTTAGCAAAATTTTTGATCCGCAGCCCTGAACACGTCGGTGGGCGGGGCAGTGAGCGAGACAGATATCACGCGCGTCAGCCCTACTTGTCTCTCTCGCACTTATGGTGTTTTCGCCGCGTTATCGGTTCTGATCTATGGAATGTAGTCCGGGTGTTGAAGGTTGTTATCTACTATTATTTATCTATTATTAATGTTAATTTTATAAGCAAATATATATTATGAAAGGTATATTATATTTATTATTGACGTTTTTAAATTAGTTAAATGTTTTAGTTTTTAATTTTTAGTTAATAAACTTTGCGTATTTACTATTTTTAGTTATTTTAATTTTATAATTATGCTATTTTTAATTATTTATTATTAAACCCGAATTACAGTTTTAGTTTTAGGATATTTTACTAATTAATTATTATGTTTAAATTTGTGGACTTTTAAAGAAGGCAAAATTCTCTGTCACTCCTCGGACTATGCGACGGCGGCCATTGCTTTATGGGCGGAGTCACTTATCTGAGGGCTGGTTGTTTATGTTATCGGTAAAAATAGGGTTATCGATTCTTGGATGTATCTAACAAATGAGCGGCAACGAACCTGATGGGAATTTTGAAAAATTAATTATTTATTATGTATTATTTTAAGTGCTAAAGTTAGTTTGTGATTATTTATGTGTTATTTATATTGTTTCTGTAGATAGTTTTTATGCTAAGTGTTGTTTTACTGTTTTTTAATATTAATTTAAACGAATTTTGATGAATTACTAATTGTTAGCTATTCCCAATTTATTAATGATTTATATATCCTGAAAACGTTTTGGATAAGTATGTATAAACTTGGGCAAGGTGTGTTGACACAGTTCATAAAACGGCCGTACAAACAATTCTCGACCGGCGAAAACTTCGTCATGCGCAGCCCTAATTCTCGTGACCTAGTTTCGTTTTTGACGTCACTGAATTATTACGTAAAACGCTGATTGTTGCTAAACTACTGGACCAATTTAGATAGAATTTGACACTTATATATTATGCTGTATAAACTATGTTTTTTAGTATGTTCAAGGGCTGGAGATGTTAACTTAGGGCTGCTATCAGTGAAATTCCTTAGTCGGGGGCGTGGCAGTGCCTCCGCGTTTTTTCTCTATGGAGTTTCACTGGTCACTTAAATCCTAAATAAAACCTAAATCACTAACTTATGACTAACGGGGCTTAAATATTATTATTCTTCGCTTGTATGACTATATATTTACAAAGTTTTGGCTTCCTAAGTTTACTGGAAGTCAGTCAAAATTAAATTTAAAATTCTTGTTTATTTTTAAGATATTGAATGTCCAAAAAATATCACTTAACTCGGTGCCTGGAACCTCCGGTTGACGGTGAGGGATCCTGGTGTCGGTCCGCTGGTCTCCTGCAAATCTAGACCGCCTAGGTCGCGATCTAGATTTTTTTGGTTTTTCCGGTTTTCCGGCTAAACCGCTCACCGGATCACCGCACAATTTCACAAACAGTAGGCACTTGTGTCACCTCACACCATAAAATTGTAAAAAGCCTAGGTCGTCGCTTAAAAACGGGAAATTTAGGTGTCCTAAAATTTGGCACTTTTTCAAAGCCGTTTTTCTCGGGAACTAGTCGTCCGATTTAAAATCGGAAAACGGTTCTATGTAGCCCCTTAAGTTCCGCTTCGAGTGGTTACTGTCACTTTTCTCCCCCGCACTTCCCCGCGCACGCACCTCCGGGTCCTCTCTTGAATTTTAGCCTGCTGCTCCTCAACCAATAGCCAGAAAAATCTGGTTTTTTGGGAGAAGCAGGGCAAAGATCTCGCGCGTCGATGAGGGTGAAGAAACGAGGGGGTCGTCGCGACTAATCGCGCGCCGCACGCGTTGGAATGTCAAAATCCGGTGAAAAACCTGGTTTTTCGTCAATTTCTCCGGCTAGAGATGTCAGATTTCGACGCGGTTTTCACTGCCACTTTCCTCTCGTCAAGCCGCGTCGAATGACGTATCACTCACTACACTTTGACACTTTCGGCCGCGTTAACTGATTTTAAAATGCGGAGCGCGCGATTTTCCGTGTTGCTCTGGCCACGGTCGGGGCGGAACTGGTTAGGTTAGGTTAGGTTAGGTTAGGTTAGGTTAGGTTAGGTTAGGTTAGGTTAGGTTAGGTTAGGTTAGGTTAGGTTAGGTTAGGTTAGGTTAGGTTAGGTTAGGTTAGGTTAGGTTAGGTTAGGTTAGGTTAGGTTAGGTTAGGTTAGGTTAGGTTAGGTTAGGTTAGGTTAGGTTAGGTTAGGTTAGGTTAGGTTAGGTTAGGTTAGGTTAGGTTAGGTTAGGTTAGGTTAGGTTAGGTTAGGTTAGGTTAGGTTAGGTTAGGTTAGGTTAGGTTAGGTTAGGTTAGGTTAGGTTAGGTTAGGTTAGGTTAGGTTAGGTTAGGTTAGGTTAGGTTAGGTTAGGTTAGGTTAGGTTAGGTTAGGTTAGGTTAGGTTAGGTTAGGTTAGGTTAGGTTAGGTTAGGTTAGGTTAGGTTAGGTTAGGTTAGGTTAGGTTAGGTTAGGTTAGGTTAGGTTAGGTTAGGTTAGGTTAGGTTAGGTTAGGTTAGGTTAGGTTAGGTTAGGTTAGGTTAGGTTAGGTTAGGTTAGGTTAGGTTAGGTTAGGTTAGGTTAGGTTAGGTTAGGTTAGGTTAGGTTAGGTTAGGTTAGGTTAGGTTAGGTTAGGTTAGGTTAGGTTAGGTTAGGTTAGGTTAGGTTAGGTTAGGTTAGGTTAGGTTAGGTTAGGTTAGGTTAGGTTAGGTTAGGTTAGGTTAGGTTAGGTTAGGTTAGGTTAGGTTAGGTTAGGTTAGGTTAGGTTAGGTTAGGTTAGGTTAGGTTAGGTTAGGTTAGGTTAGGTTAGGTTAGGTTAGGTTAGGTTAGGTTAGGTTAGGTTAGGTTAGGTTAGGTTAGGTTAGGTTAGGTTAGGTTAGGTTAGGTTAGGTTAGGTTAGGTTAGGTTAGGTTAGGTTAGGTTAGGTTAGGTTAGGTTAGGTTAGGTTAGGTTAGGTTAGGTTAGGTTAGGTTAGGTTAGGTTAGGTTAGGTTAGGTTAGGTTAGGATAGGTTAGGTTAGGTTAGGTTAGGTTAGGTTAGGTTA
>NC_056425.1:0-2500 GCF_905147365.1 Aricia agestis
AACCTAACCTAACCTAACCTAACCTAACCTAACCTAACCTAACCTAACCTAACCTAACCTAACCTAACATAACCTAACCTAACCTAACCTAACCTAACCTAACCTAACCTAACCTAACCTAACCAACCTAACCTAACCTAACCTAACCTAACCTAACCTAACCTAACCAACCTAACCTAACCTAACAACTAACCTAACCTACACCTAACCTAACCTAACCTAACCTAACCTAACCTACCTAACCTAACCTAACCTAACCTAACCTAACCTAACCTAACCTAACCTAACCTAACCTAACCTAACCTAACCTAACTAACCTAACCTAACCTAACCTAACCTAACTAACCTAACCTAACCTAACCTAACCTAACCTAACCTAACCTAACCTAACCTAACCTAACCTAACCAAACTAACCTAACCTAACCTAACCTAACCTAACCTAACCTAACCTAACCTAACCTAACCTAACCTAACCTAACCTAACCTAACCTAACCTAACCTAACCTAACCTAACCTAACCTAACCTAACCTAACCTAACCTAACCTAACCTAACCTAACCTAACCTAACCTAACCTAACCTAACCTAACCTAACCTAACCTAACCTAACCTAACCTAACCTAACCTAACCTAACCTAACCTAACCTAACCTAACCTAACCTAACCTAACCTAACCTAACCTAACCTAACCTAACCTAACCTAACCTAACCTAACCTAACCTAACCTAACCTAACCTAACCTAACCTAACCTAACCTAACCTAACCTAACCTAACCTAACCTAACCTAACTAACCTAACCTAACCTAACCTAACCTAACCTAACCTAACCTAACCTAACCTAACCTAACCTAACCTAACCTAACCTAACCTAACCTAACCTAACCTAACCTAACCTAACCTAACCTAACCTAACCTAACCTAACCTAACCTAACCTAACCTAACCTAACCTAACCTAACCTAACCTAACCTAACCTAACCTAACCTAACCTAACCTAACCTAACCTAACCTAACCTAACCTAACCTAACCTAACCTAACCTAACCTAACCTAACCTAACCTAACCTAACCTAACCTAACCTAACCTAACCTAACCTAACCTAACCTAACCTAACCTAACCTAACCTAACCTAACCAACCTAACCTAACCTAACCTAACCTAACCTAACCTAACCTAACCTAACCTAACCTAACCTAACCTAACCTAACCTAACCTAACCTAACCTAACCTAACCTAACCTAACCTAACCTAACCTAACCTAACCTAACCTAACCTAACCTAACCTAACCTAACCTAACTACCTAACCTAACCTAACCTAACCTAACCTAACCTAACCTAACCTAACCTAACCTAACCTAACCTAACCTAACCTAACCTAACCTAACCTAACCTAACCTAACCTAACCTACTACCTAACCTAACCTAACCTAACCTAACCTAACCTAACCTAACCTAACCTAACCTAACCTAACCTAACCTAACCTAACCTAACCTAACCTAACCTAACCTAACCTAACCTAACCTAACCTAACCTAACCTAACCTAACCTAACCTAACCTAACCTAACCTAACCTAACCTAACCTAACCTAACCTAACCTAACCTAACCTAACCTAACCTAACCTAACCTAACCTAACCTAACCTAACCTAACCTAACCTAACCTAACCTAACCTAACCTAACCTAACCTAACCTAACCTAACCTAACCTAACCTAACCTAACCTAACCTAACCTAACCTAACCTAACCTAACCTAACCTAACCTAACCTAACCTAACCTAACCTAACCTAACCTAACCTAACCTAACCTAACCTAACCTAACCTAACCTAACCTAACCTAACCTAACCTAACCTAACCTAACCTAACCTAACCTAACCTAACCTAACCTAACCTAACCTAACCTAACCTAACCTAACCTAACCTAACCTAACCTAACCTAACCTAACCTAACCTAACCTAACCTAACCTAACCTAACCTAACCTAACCTAACCTAACCTAACCTAACCTAACCTAACCTAACCTAACCTAACCTAACCTAACCTAACCTAACCTAACCTAACCTAACCTAACCTAACCTAACCTAACCTAACCTAACCTAACCTAACCTAACCTAACCTAACCTTTTTTTTTTTTTTTTTTTTTTTTTCCGGAGGGGGAAATGCATTACGCATACCACCCAGGCGCAGGGGGCGACCCGAGTGGTTATGTGGGACTCCCGCGGCTAATGAGACCACGGTATACCCACTAAAACCCCCCCCCCCATCTTCCGCCACGCCGCATATTGACGGGGCCACAGGAACGATACACACATCTGTGACCCCGCCAGCGGCCCGAAGACTCCACGATGGGCGCACAACACGTGCGCCCTCCTCCTCGGCCCCCACCAAGGCTGTAGCAGACGCCCCCCGAGTCTGCTACTTGGAGGCCATGTGGCAGATCAGGTCTGTGGCTCTGCCACCGACCACACCTCGGCCGCAGAGGATAGGGCAAGCGGCGC